>NC_139580.1:28830396-28917896 GCF_946808225.1 Silurus aristotelis
TAAATGAATTAAATGGACAATTTCACTACCGAGTTCATGCCTGTGATCGATAATTCGATTTGATTCGATTCAATTTGATTTAATTCATTTTTATTTGTAGAGTGTTTTTAATGTTGGACGTTGTCTCAAAGCAGCTTTACAGAGATAGAGCACATATAAAGTTGTATAAAAGAATGTATAAGTTTAGCAGCTATAAGTCTGTTTATTATAATAGTAAGAACTGAATTGATATCCTCAGCACCAAATCTCCATTCATTACAGTTCCATCATTGTTAATGTGTTCTGTTCAGAGATATTAATCCTAATAATGTTTCCATTAATCCGGTTTACTCGGGTGCTTCATGTGCAGGAGAGAGGAGAAATGTGTGGGAACATTCAGTGTAAATGTAAACACTTCGTATACACAGGCTGCCAGATGTAAAAATAAAGGTGTCATGTGTAAAATCAGTGTAAGTGAATGTGAGAAGTAAAGCGGTGACTGTGAGAGTATTCACATATAATTATGCACGTACACACTGCTCCTGTAGTACTAATTTAACTAATTTTATTTTATATATATATATATATATATATATATATATATATATATATATATATATATATATATATAGTGTTGGGCAGTAACTAATACTGTAACGCGTTACTTTTAAAAATAAAGTAACTTCGTTACCGTTACCGTATGGTGCGTTACCCGTTACTTTTATAAATGAATTAATTTCTGCTGAATTGTAGCCTACAGTCTAACCTGCTTACAGCAGTGTCGCATTGTAGGATTGGTGGATGAACCACTGTAAACAGGAAGAAGACGCGCTGTGGGCGTGTCTCCGTTTATTCAGGTCTGTGCGGCAGTAATGACGAGGCGAGGCGAGAGCAAGACGAGTTTCTCAAAGTGGAAATACGCTCATTATTTCACTTTAGTTGAGCATAAAGACAAAAACTTTTAAGTCAAATGTAAGTTGTGTCTGTCTGGTTCGAAGCTCGTATCTACTGCGATAAACAGCAACTCCAATCTGTTGAAGCTCCTCCAGAAACTCCATGCCTAAGGAGCTAGAAGCTAGAAGCTAACCTGGTGTTCTGTTCTACATTGTTGATAGTTTTCATACTTCAGCTGTGAAAGGAACATGTTTAAGAGCTCAACACAACAGCTTTTATGATGCAGAAGCCACTTTAGTTTTTGATTGTGAATCTATTATTCAGCTTGTTTTGTTATTTATTTCAGAAATCCTTGTGATATATTCAGTTTGTGCTGCTCTGACTTTAATAAAATAGTGTTTAAAAATTACATTGTGTTTAAGTCAGTTTTGTGTTTGTATAGAACATAACGCATAAAAGGGCATTAATGGGAACATTAAAGAACGTTCTTCAAAAAAGTAACCAAAAAGTTACTTTTAACAGTAACGCATTACTTTTTGGTGTGAGTAATCAACAAATTAACGGAGTTACTTTTTGAATGAAGTAACGAGGAACTGTAACTAGTTACTATTTTTTAGTAACGAGCACAACACTGTATATATATATATATATATATATATATATACATATATATGTATGTATTTATTTAATATGTATTCAATTGTTTCCAATAGTCTATTCTTTTCATTTCATAGTGTTTCTCTCGGAGTGTAATTTCACATTAGAGTTTCAATCCCATCAGATTTCAGCCATCACATCACATGTTCCCGAGGTCAAAAGTAGAATAGCAGAATAACCACTGCAGGCACTTATAGCATAAAGAACATAAAAATAAACTTGTTGCTTTAACCAATCAGATTGCGATTTGGTGACACTGAGGCCCTCTCACAGGCGTACAATAACATCTGCATTTTCACATCCTCTGATTGGATGGTCAGAGAGAGCGATATTCACGTCTCGCAACCTGCATCTGTAGCAAACTGCACTCAAATCTACAGGTGCGGATTTGATACTGTAGCTATTTCTTTCATCCCACAATAGCTGACAGAGGAAAAGAAATTGGTTTGGTCGCAGATACACTTACAAGGACTTTTAAAAAACGGGCTTCTGAAGACATCTTAAGCTAACGGCCGGCAAAACAGTTTAAAACAGGTGTTAAATTTGATCATGAACCGTTTATACTTTTGCGGTTTCTTTTCTGTCGAATTTGCACAAAAACACACAATTTCAAATTAATTTTATGAGGTTAATGCTGATGCTTCTGCTAAAGATGATGTATGCCGGCGGTGCTGCTGTGGCTACAGTGAAAGATGTGGCGTCATAGTGTTAATAATATGGCTTGAATTCTTGCTCGTCATTACATGGACTTACATTGATGAGCTCAATCTCCCAGATCTTCTTAACCAGTTCCATGGATGTGTAGCCATTGATGAGGAATGACTTGGTGTAGTCTCCTAGCTCGAGTGACTCCAGCCATTCTGCCACTGAAGTGGGGTTGTTGCCATCATAGCCTATGGGCCGCACCTGAGACAGACACACAACACACAGGGTGGTATCATTACTAAGCATAAAGACCAGCTCAGCTTCTCTTTACTGGACCCTCAGGTCATGTTCTTGCTTTTAACAGCTCATGGTTATTAGCCTTTTCATTCAAACCAGCTCTGGAGAGATTCAGCACTACTGTCCAAGGTGCTAGTCTCATCCTGAGCTTGTGTATTCATATTAAATCATACGCAACTACAAAATCACTCCAGGTTTTTACTTAGTATTAGTTATCAGTTATGCCACAGCCTTTCTGTATTAAACAGAAGAGAAAAAAATGCATCTTGTAGCATTCTCTTCATTCCTGATGAACACTTGATGTTACACTTTTATCTCTGACTGTTCCAGGATTCTTTCATATACCAATGAATCGAAAGTCTTCTGGTGGACAGTGGAACATCTTCCCAGAAGAGTGGAGGTTATCATAACAGCAAAAAAAAAAAAAAGAAGCACATAACATGTTTCCACAATCCTTTTGTCCATAAACCTGTGATTTAAATTGCAGATTCAGTGCCGCAGTTAAAAATGTATCAGCGGTAGAATCAGAATTAAGAATTTGACAATGCTGTGGTCCAATGTTAATAAAACTATCCATCATGGACTAAGTGAAGTAGATCCAACTTCTGACAGCGAATCATCTATATTTATAGATTAAAGGCAGTATGAACTGTGAAATTAGAAAATGAATACATGTGAAAAAACTTCCACTTCCCAGCTCTCTCTCTCTCTCTCTCTCTCTCACACACACACACACACACACACACACACACTCCAACATTCAGAACATTACCCACTTAATAAGGAGCACCTGCTCATGCTATTCTCTAATCAGCCATAAAAAACTTCACAGATACAGATGAAGCACTCGAGTTGAATCTAGTTGGATTGTTGTAAATGTCAGATTGAAGGAACCAGGATGATCTCCTGATATTTCCCCACACAAAATTGCGCAAGAAGAAAAATCCAGTGCGCTGCGGTTGTCATGGTCAGAAGAAAATGGCCAGGCTGGCAAAAAAGCATCACAGGATCTACGACCCATCAAACCCCAGAGTCTGACGGACTCCAAGAAAAGATCTTACTGATCTCTTGCCAGGTCAAGTGCATTTTTTACTGCTTTTCTTTCTTCAGATAAATGCAGATGTTTCATTTATCTTTTAGATCCTGGACTAAGATGTGACCCAAGGGGAGGAGGTTGTTTGTCAGAATGGGTGGCTGATGTTCAGATCTGTTGCATATCTGTCAAGTTTGGAAGTATAATAACCCCCGGGCCTTTGCGTTGCTGAATTGATTCACAGATTAATTATTTATTGGGATTTTTTAGAAGAAATTCAGACTGTGTGTTCACAGATGTGGAAAGTAATGAATTACATTTACTATAATTGAGTATTTAATTAAGTAATTCACATTTTTTTAAGTAGTTTCTCACATTTGTCATTTTACTTTTACCTAAAAATCTTTAGTTTGAACTACATTTTAAATCATATCCAGACAAGACAGGTGTCAGTGATGCAGACACGACTAAAAGCGAAATGCTGTCGGATAGTAGTGCAGGCTGATGTACCTATTTAAAATGCAGAGGTGGAAACACACTCAAATGTAAATGCAATTAAAAAAAAACCCTGACACACCTGCCTTTACATAGTTTACACATAAAACAAACTGACACATCTAGGAATCCAAAGTACACAAAACTCTAGGATTCATGCTAATGGTGAGGGGGAAAAGTTCTAGACCTTTTCTGTAATAAATACAGCAATCTGCTCATTTCTAATCTGCCTCACCCTGACCTTCATGATTCCAGCTACTCATGAGGATACATGGTGTGTGTGCCATGATTAAATTGTGCTGCTATTTGTTTAACAGTGTGACGCATCATGCTGTGTGTGGGATCTCTGCCTGATTTACTGACCCTGGGAAGAAGACGAATGGCCTGCAGGAGGCGCTGTCTGTGTGCCGAGTTCAGAATCCCGATTTCCAGCAGGTCCTGGTCCTCTACCACATTGCTGCCCTGTAAGACAAAAATTAAGCAGTACATTAAACACTTCTAATCGGATTACAAGCGCTAAAACATTAATGACCCAACAAACTGATGACTGTTCTTAATAATAATTGCTTACTTGCTCAAGGAATTTAGCAACGAAAGTAGCATGAACAGAAGACGAATAAGCACTCATATGAATTTTTTTTTACCTATTAAAGATGGAATTTAATGGGCATTTTTCAATACAGTGATTAGGAACGCCAGGTCTGCTCCAGTGCTCCAGATCTGCTCCAGGAAAAATCAGTTCTACATGGGGTTCTGCACATCACATTCACCTGACTTCTATCTCCCTTTATTTCAACAACTGGACGCAACCAACCAACATTTCAAGGTTGTTATATTCAAGCTTATGGTGAAATATAGTAGTGATTAAAACATTGGATCACGAAAAAAAAATAATAATTACGTATTTTTCAGCCTTTTTGACACTTAAAATTGACTCAGGTGCAAAGATTTCAAACACACTTCTTTCACGTTGTCATTATAGGGGTATTGTTTGTGGAATTGACCACATCACCCCTGTAATAATCAGTCTACACTGCTCCCAATCAAATCTCGCATTGATTATAAAATACTACTACTGACGTATAAAGCACTTAACGGTCTCGCACCGCAGTATCTGAGTGAACTTCTGTACCAGTATGATCCTCCACGCCTACTTAGATCAAAAGGTGCTGGCTATCTGTTGGTTCCTCCAATAATGAAGACTACAGCAGGGGGCAGATCTTTCTCTTATAAAGCCCCACAGTTATGGAACAGCCTTCCTATCAGTGTTCAGGACTCAGACACAGTCTCAGTGTTTAAGTCGAGGTTGAAAACGTATTTATTCAGTTAAGCCTTTAATCAGTAGATTTTTTTTCTTAGGTAAAGGTTTAGATCTGGAGGGATCATGGATATAGAGTGTTTGGTGAACTGGTATATTTGTATGCTGTCGTCCCCTCACATTCACGCGTTCACTCGGGTTTGTTGATGGTGGTGTGGTGGGTCGTCTCTTATCCCAGAGATCCCTCATGTCTGTGTTGCCTTCTGGTTCTCCCTTTTAGTTATGCTGCCATAGCGAGTCTTGCCGGAGTCCAAACTGCACAGTGACTTTAACTCTCATGCAACAATAGGGACACTTAATAATCCATATCCTTCTCTTCCCGTCACCATCTCTCTCTCTCTCTCTCTCTCTCTCTCTCTCTCTCTCTCTCCCTCTCTCTCAGTCGAGTTAAACATGCTCCTGAGGCTCCAGTGACCACTGTTCCTGCCCCTCTCCCCTCCGTGGATCTTCACACTTCTGTGCAGCTTGGGGCGGTCTCTCATCAACACCTTGGGTGGTTCCATGTAATTCCGGAGTAGAACGGGTGCTTTGAGGATGGATTGGACTGTAGTTAGTGTCGGCGGTCTGCTGCACTGACTCGGGAGTGCAGTTTGCTTCTGTTCGTCATCACTGCACCCCGCAACATTGTATATCTGCTTCAAATGGACATTCGGTGCAACCCAGATGAGGATGGGTTTCCTCTTGAGTCTGGTTCCTCTCAAGGTTTCTTCCTTATGCCGTCTCGGGGAGTTTTTCCTTGCCATAGTTGCTCAATAGGGACAAACATACTTACAAAAAACATATTTACGTTTAATCACCACATTATCTGTGTAAAGCTGCTTTGAGACAATGTTCATTGTTAAAAGCGCTATACAAATAAAATTGAATTGAATTGAATTGAATTGAATTTCGAGGAACATAATGAATTTAGTCCATTTTGTAATAAAGCTGTAACATAACAATGTGGAAAATGTGAAAGTGATGTGAATACTTTCTGGATGCACTGTATATACAAAACTTTGACTACAGTTCCAATCTTTATATATATATATATATACAGTAATCACACGTTTATCGCGATAAAAGGACAAGACCCCAAAACTGCGTAAATCATCCTCCCACACACTTTAAACACACAACCATTTGCAAGAATATAGCGAGATGAATCGTGAGTGAATTGGTAGAAATACAGTACACTGTATCACATTTATAGCAAGTACAAGTACTGTACAGTATATAGTTCTGTAGTAGCATAGCCTATGCGTAGTTTCTCTGCTTGTTTATTGGTTGAAGTGTCATATGACGTCATTAAAGAGGGCAAGTTAAAGATACACGTCACAGCAGACTGTTCTGTATTAACAATTTACTTAATTTTACAATTAATATTTTCATTTTTATTAATACATTACATTTTATCATAAAACTTTAATTCGCTATAAATTTTTTGGTCTATGGTCTATCTCCGCGAGAGACCTGGAAAATCATGCGATAAACCGGGGACGCCATCTGAATAAATTAGTATATCAATAGAAAGTTGATTTATTTTTGTAATTCAATACAAAAAGTAAAACTCGTATATTATATAGATTCATCACACACAGACTGAAATTTCTTTTCATTTTGATGATTATGGCTTACAGCCAATGAAAACCCAAAATTCAGTAGCTCAGAAAATGTGAATATTACTTATTAGCAATAAAATAAAATATTTTATATATATATATATATATATATATATATATATATATATATATATATATATATATATATATATATATATATATATATATAAACATTTTTAACACAAATGTTGGACTACTGAAAAGTTACTGGAAGGTGTCTGTGATGCTTTTGACGTGTTATAGAAGTCCAGGTTGCTCTGATAGCGGCCTTCCGCTCTTCTAAGTTGCTGGGTCTGGTGTCTCATATCTTCCTCTTTACAATACCCTATAGGTTCTCCATGGGGTTCAGGTCAGGCGAGTTTGCTGGCCAATCAAGCACATGGATACCATGGTCCTTAAACCAGGTGTTAGTACTTTTGGCAGTGTGGTGCTAAGTCCTGCTGGAAATTGAAATCAGCATTTCCATAAAGCTGGTCAGCAGAGGGAAGCATGAAGTGCTCTTAAACTTCCTGGTAGACGGCTGTGCTGACCTTCGACACAGTGATAAAACACAGTGGACCAACACCAGCAGATGAAATGACTCCCCAAACCACCACTGACTGTGCAAACTTTACACTTTACACCTCTGACATTGTCTCTGGTTCAGGAGTGGCTCAACAGAGAAATGTGTCAGTTGTAGCACATGAATACGTCTGTGTGTGGAGGCTCTTGAAGCACTGACTCCAGCTGCAGTCCACTTTTTATGAATCTCCCCAAATTCTTGAAGGGGCTTCGTTTCATCTTTTTCTACCACATTATTTTCTTCCATTCAACTTTCCATGAATGTGCTTGGATACAGCACTCTGTGAATAGCAGCTACTTTAGCGATGAACTTTTGTGTCTTACCCTCCATGTGCAGGGTGTCAATAATCGTCTTCTGGACAACTGTCAAATCAGCCGACTTCCCCATGATTGTGTAGCCTGAACCAGACTAAGACACCATTTAAAGACTCAGCAAACCTTTGCAGATGTTTGGAATTAATTAACTGATCAAATTTTGACACCATGAGTCTCCAATATTGAACTTTTTCACAATATTCAAATTTTCTGAGATACTTTGGGTTTTCATTGGCTGTAAGCCATAATCATCAAAATGAAAAGAAATAAACACTTGAAATATACCAGTCTGTGTGTGATGAATCTACATAATATACCAGTTTCACTTTTTGTTCAAATTACTAAAATAAACTTTTTAATGATATATTTTTTTTAATTTTAAGTTATTTAGATGAACCTCATATATATATATATATACACACACACACACACACACACACCCATCACTAGAGCATAGAATGCTGAATTTGAAGTATGAGGCTGGGATCATATGTTGTGAAGGAAGCATGTGATAGTAAATGTTGCTAGTTGTCAAGTGACAAGAAAAGAGCTACGTAAGCTAGCTGGAACAATGAGAAAATGAGAACTCTTACAAACAACAGGTCACAAGTACAAAGTGTAAAAAACTGACACGTTTCTAACAATGAGGAAAAGTTAATGAACACACACACACACACACACACACACACACACACACACACACACACACACACACACACACACAAACAGGACTATCATTCCTTTGCCACATGTAGAGATTCACCTTTAATGACCTTTATTTAAGCCTCATCAGACAAATCAGCTGGATACCCGACAGAGATCTGAGTGCATTAAACATAAATGCATTCACACTTTCGTGTAAACGTTCACACAAATGCTTACACACACACACACACACACACACACACACACACACACACACACACACACACACACACACAGGTACGACAATATATAAAAATAATAATAAAAAATAATAATAAGAGTGGACAGTGGACAGGCTGAGTGGTGCATTATGGATGATTAAATCATGATGATAAAAGCTTTGAGCGCCAAACATCTGCTCCAGTCGCCATCATGCACGCCTCGTCTTCTCTCTGATAAACTCTCTATGTGTCCCCTGAAATACGTCAGCAATAAAGTCAGCATCCTGTAAAGCGTGTCACATCTGTGCTACACTTGTACTATTCATGGTATGTGTGTACACTCGACTCAACAACGCGATACATACCACATGCTTTTATTCGCCCGTGGTACATTAGTTACCCTGGACAAGCAGGCTGGCAAGTAACCATGGCAATAAGTATCATGAAGCACCACATGAAAGAGTGTTCTATTCAAAAATAGACCTGATGAAAATAGCATTATCGGAACAGGACAATCAGATAAAAATATGCAGACTCGGTGGTCAAACCCGCACATATCAGATTCGTATGCAATGCATTTACAAAACGCAAAAGCACTATTATAAACCCGTTACATAACACAGTAAGTGCTCTGGAGATCTCTATAATGAGTGGACATTTTTGCAATAAATGGATATTTGGGGACTTTTGTATAGTTAATGGACATTCGTATAGAACGTGGGCACAATGTGGGGACAAACATACAGTGATTAGACACATACATAATGGAGATTATATATATATATATATATATATATATATATATATATATATATATATATATATATATACATACAGTGAGTGGACATTGAGGCAATGAGAAGACACACAAACACATACTGTACATACATACACATTTAAATACATTATACACCAAACAGGCATAATATTATGTTCACCAGCCTAATATTTTGTGGTTCCATTTTTCTTGCTAAAACAGTCACAACCAATCGATTATTAACAGCCTTGACTTCTTTAGCAGTTTGAGCTACAGGAGCTCGTCTGTTGGATCGGACCACACAGACCAGCCTTCGCTCTCCACGTGCATCAATGAGTCTCAGCCACCCGTGACCCTGTCACTGGTTCACCACTGTTCCTTCCTTGGAGCACTTTTGATAGATACTAAAAACTGCAGACCAGGAACATCCCACAAGATTTGGAGTTTTGGAGATGCTCGGACCCAATCATCTAGACATCTCTATTTGTCACAATTGTTAAAATCCTTACGCTTGCCCATTTTTTCTGCTTCTAACAATCAGCTTTTTTGGACAAAATGTTCACTTGCTGTCTAATAAATAAATCCACCCACTAACAGGTGCCATGATTAAGAGATAATCAGTGATATTCACTTCACCGTTTATAATGATATGTAATAATGTCATAATTATACCTAATCGGTGTATATACAGTGCATCTGGAAAGTTATTGACAGCGTTTTCTTTTTTTACATTTCGTTATGCTCCAGCTTTATTCCAAAATAAATTAGATTAAATTCATTATCTTCCTCAACATTTTAAAAACAATACCACATAACGACAATGTGAAAGAAGTGTGTTTGAAATCTTTGCAAAGTTATTACAAATAAGAAACTCTCAAAATATCACATGTACAAAATTGAGCTTAGGTGCACCCTTTTTCCACTAATCATCCTTGAGATGTTTCTACAACTTGATTGGAGTCCACCTTTGGTAAATTCAGTTGATTGGACATGATTTGGAAAGGCACACACCTGTCTATAGAAGGACAAATCAAGCCATGAAGTCCAAGAAATTGTCTGTAGACCTCAGAGACAGAATTGAATCAAGGCACAGATCTGGGGAAGGGGACAGAAAATTGTAGCAGAGCATTGAAGCTTACAATGAGCACAGTGACAGTCATCTGTAAATGGAAGAAGTTTGGATACACCAGGACTCTTCCTAAAAAAAGGTGAAGGAAGGTCAGCGTTTCTCTGTGGAGAGAGGAGAACCTTCCAGAAGAACAACCATCTCTGCAGAACTCCACCAATCACCAATATATATTAGGGGTGTAAAAGTGCATGTGTTTGTACCAATATCTTTTGGTACAGGGCTTTCGATGCAGTCCTTTATACATGCGGAACATAGTTAAAATCCTGAGTCCCTGTTAAGTGGCAGACTGGTTTAGTCTCCACCTCGCACTTTGAGCACATTTTTAAATTATTATTAATATTGTTCAAGTTTAATAATAATATTAATTATTATTAATATTATTAAACTTGAACACATACACAACAATGCCAGGGGTATATAAAGAAACTACGTGGCTACTCACTCACTCACTAAATAAGATTTGTTTTGCGCATGCATAAAAAAAGGTTAAAGAATCCATAGTGTTTGCATTAGCCGCTAACCAGGAAAGGGTTACATCCTTATTGTGAGCGGACAGTGAGTGGATATACATCAGTGAGTAGACAGTGAGTGGACATACATACATTCATACATACAATTAGTGAACAGTGAATGGACATACATACATCCATACAGTCTGTATGTATGTATGTATGTATGTATGTATGTATGTATGTATGTATGTATGTATGTATGTATGTATGTATGTACGTATGTTCACTCACTGTCCACTAATTGTATGTATGTATGTATGTATGTATGTATGTATGTACAGTATATATGTATGTATGTATGTATGTATGTATGTATGTATGTATGTATGTATGTACGTATGTTCACTCACTGTCCACTAATTGTATGTATGTATGTATGTATGTATGTATGTATGTATGTATGTATGTATGTATGTATGTATGTTCACTCACTGTCCACTAATTGTATGTATGTATGTATGTATGTATGTATGTATGTATGTATGTACAGTATATATGTATGTATGTATGTATGTATGTATGTATGTATGTATGTATGTTCACTCACTGTCCACTAATTGTATGTATGTATGTATGTATGTATGTATGTATGTATGTATGTATGTACAGTATATATGTATGTATGTATGTATGTATGTATGTCCACTCACTGTCCACTAATTGTATGTATGTATGTATGTATGTATGTATGTATGTATGTATGTATGTATGTACAGTATATATGTATGTATGTATGTATGTATGTATGTATGTATGTATGTATGTATGTATGTATGTATGTATGTATGTTCACTCACTGTCCACTAATTGTATGTATGTATGTATGTATGTATGTATGTATGTATGTATGTATGTATGTATGTATGTATGTCCACTCACTGTACACTAATTGTATGTATGTATGTATGTATGTATGTATGTATGTATGTATGTATGTACAGTATATATGTATGTATGTATGTATGTATGTATGTATGTATGTATGTATGTATGTATGTATGTATGTTCACTCACTGTCCACTAATTGTATGTATGTATGTATGTATGTATGTATGTATGTATGTACAGTATATATGTATGTATGTATGTATGTATGTATGTATGTATGTATGTATGTACGTATGTTCACTCACTGTCCACTAATTGTATGTATGTATGTATGTATGTATGTATGTATGTATGTATGTATGTATGTATGTACAGTATATATGTATGTATGTATGTATGTATGTATGTATGTATGTATGTATGTATGTATGTTCACTCACTGTCCACTAATTGTATGCATGTATGTATGTATGTATGTATGTACAGTATATATGTATGTATGTATGTATGTATGTATGTTCACTCACTGTCCACTAATTGTATGTATGTATGTATGTATGTATGTATGTATGTATGTATGTATGTATGTACAGTATATATGTATGTATGTATGTATGTATGTATGTACAGTATATATGTATGTATGTATGTATGTATGTATGTATGTATGTATGTATGTATGTATGTATGTATGTATGTATGTTCACTCACTGTCCACTAATTGTATGTATGTATGTATGTATGTATGTATGTACAGTATATATGTATGTATGTATGTATGTATGTATGTATGTATGTATGTATGTATGTATGTATGTATGTATGTATGTATGTTCACTCACTGTCCACTAATTGTATGTATGTATGTATGTATGTATGTATGTATGTATGTATGTATGTACAGTATATATGTATGTATGTATGTATGTATGTATGTATGTCCACTCACTGTCCACTAATTGTATGTATGTATGTATGTATGTATGTATGTATGTATGTATGTATGTATGTATGTATGTATGTACAGTATATATGTATGTATGTATGTATGTATGTATGTATGTATGTATGTATGTATGTTCACTCACTGTCCACTAATTGTATGTATGTATGTATGTATGTATGTATGTATGTATGTATGTATGTATGTATGTATGTTCACTCACTGTCCACTAATTGTATGTATGTATGTATGTATGTATGTATGTATGTATGTATGTATGTATGTATGTATGTACAGTATATATGTATGTATGTATGTATGTATGTATGTATGTATGTATGTATGTCCACTCACTGTACACTAATTGTATGTATGTATGTATGTATGTATGTATGTATGTATGTATGTATGTATGTATGTATGTATGTACAGTATATATGTATGTATGTATGTATGTATGTATGTATGTATGTATGTATGTTCACTCACTGTCCACTAATTGTATGTATGTATGTATGTATGTATGTACAGTATATATGTATGTATGTATGTATGTATGTATGTATGTATGTTCACTCACTGTCCACTAATTGTATGTATGTATGTATGTATGTATGTATGTATGTATGTATGTATGTATGTATGTATGTATGTATGTACAGTATATATGTATGTATGTATGTATGTATGTATGTATGTATGTATGTATGTCCACTCACTGTACACTAATTGTATGTATGTATGTATGTATGTATGTATGTATGTATGTATGTATGTATGTATGTATGTACAGTATATATGTATGTATGTATGTATGTATGTATGTATGTTCACTCACTGTCCACTAATTGTATGTATGTATGTATGTATGTAGGTATGCATGTATGTATGTATGTATGTACAGTATATATGTATGTATGTATGTATGTATGTATGTATGTATGTATGTATGTATGTATGTATGTTCACTCACTGTCCACTAATTGTATGTATGTATGTATGTATGTATGTATGTATGTATGTATGTATGTATGTACAGTATATATGTATGTATGTATGTATGTATGTATGTATGTATGTATGTATGTCCACTCACTGTACACTAATTGTATGTATGTATGTATGTATGTATGTATGTATGTATGTATGTACAGTATATATGTATGTATGTATGTATGTATGTATGTATGTATGTATGTATGTATGTATGTTCACTCACTGTCCACTAATTGTATGTATGTATGTATGTATGTATGTATGTATGTATGTATGTATGTATGTATGTATGTATGTCCACTCACTGTACACTAATTGTATGTATGTATGTATGTATGTATGTATGTATGTATGTATGTATGTATGTATGTTCACTCACTGTACACTAATTGTATGTATGTATGTATGTATGTATGTATGTATGTACGTATGTTCACTCACTGTCCACTAATTGTATGTATGTATGTATGTATGTATGTATGTATGTCCACTCACTGTACACTAATTGTATGTATGTATGTATGTATGTATGTATGTATGTATGTCCACTCACTGTACACTAATTGTATGTATGTATGTATGTATGTATGTATGTATGTATGTATGTATGTATGTACGTATGTTCACTCACTGTCCACTAATTGTATGTATGTATGTATGTATGTATGTATGTATGTATGTATGTATGTCCACTCACTGTACACTAATTGTATGTATGTATGTATGTATGTATGTATGTATGTATGTATGTATGTATGTACAGTATATATGTATGTATGTATGTATGTATGTATGTATGTATGTATGTTCACTCACTGTCCACTAATTGTATGTATGTATGTATGTATGTATGTATGTCCACTCACTGTACACTAATTGTATGTATGTATGTATGTATGTATGTATGTATGTATGTATGTATGTATGTTCACTCACTGTACACTAATTGTATGTATGTATGTATGTATGTATGTATGTACGTATGTTCACTCACTGTCCACTAATTGTATGTATGTATGTATGTATGTATGTATGTATGTATGTCCACTCACTGTACACTAATTGTATGTATGTATGTATGTATGTATGTATGTATGTATGTATGTATGTATGTATGTCCACTCACTGTACACTAATTGTATGTATGTATGTATGTATGTATGTATGTATGTATGTATGTATGTACGTATGTTCACTCACTGTCCACTAATTGTATGTATGTATGTATGTATGTATGTATGTATGTATGTATGTATGTATGTATGTATGTATGTCCACTCACTGTACACTAATTGTATGTATGTATATATGTATGTATGTACAGTATATATGTATGTATGTATGTATGTATGTATGTATGTATGTATGTATGTATGTTCACTCACTGTCCACTAATTGTATGTATGTATGTATGTATGTATGTACAGTATATATGTATGTATGTATGTATGTATGTATGTATGTATGTATGTATGTATGTATGTATGTTCACTCACTGTCCACTAATTGTATGTATGTATGTATGTATGTATGTATGTATGTATGTATGTATGTACAGTATATATGTATGTATGTATGTATGTATGTATGTATGTATGTATGTATGTATGTATGTATGTATGTCCACTCACTGTACACTAATTGTATGTATGTATGTATGTATGTATGTATGTATGTATGTATGTATGTACAGTATATATGTATGTATGTATGTATGTATGTATGTATGTATGTATGTTCACTCACTGTCCACTAATTGTATGTATGTATGTATGTATGTATGTAGGTATGCATGTATGTATGTATGTATGTACAGTATATATGTATGTATGTATGTATGTATGTATGTATGTATGTATGTATGTATGTATGTATGTATGTTCACTCACTGTCCACTAATTGTATGTATGTATGTATGTATGTATGTATGTATGTATGTATGTATGTATGTACAGTATATATGTATGTATGTATGTATGTATGTATGTATGTATGTATGTCCACTCACTGTACACTAATTGTATGTATGTATGTATGTATGTATGTATGTATGTATGTATGTATGTATGTATGTACAGTATATATGTATGTATGTATGTATGTATGTATGTATGTATGTATGTATGTATGTATGTTCACTCACTGTCCACTAATTGTATGTATGTATGTATGTATGTATGTATGTATGTATGTATGTATGTATGTATGTATGTCCACTCACTGTACACTAATTGTATGTATGTATGTATGTATGTATGTATGTATGTATGTATGTATGTATGTTCACTCACTGTACACTAATTGTATGTATGTATGTATGTATGTATGTATGTACGTATGTTCACTCACTGTCCACTAATTGTATGTATGTATGTATGTATGTATGTATGTATGTCCACTCACTGTACACTAATTGTATGTATGTATGTATGTATGTATGTATGTATGTATGTATGTATGTATGTATGTCCACTCACTGTACACTAATTGTATGTATGTATGTATGTATGTATGTATGTATGTATGTACGTATGTTCACTCACTGTCCACTAATTGTATGTATGTATGTATGTATGTATGTATGTATGTATGTATGTATGTATGTCCACTCACTGTACACTAATTGTATGTATGTATGTATGTATGTATGTATGTATGTATGTATGTATGTATGTATGTATGTCCACTTACTGTATGTATGTAAGTGGACAGTGAGTGGGCATACATACATACATACAGTAAGTGGACAGTGAGTGGACTTACAATAATGTAATTAGTGGACATACATCAGTACAGTGAGTGGACGTATGTACTACTCACTGTCCATCCATACATTGAGTGGACAGTGAGTAGACATATGTCCATACAGCAAGTGGACAGTGAGTGCACATATATAAATTCAGTGAGTGGACATACATCCTTACTGTAAGTGGACATTGAGTGGACATACATTAATACAGTGAGTGGACAGTAAGTGGACATACATGAATACAGTGAGATGACATACATCCTAACTGTGAGTGGACAGTGAGTGGACATACATCCTTACTGTAAGTGGACACTGTATGGACTATGGAGTGAGTGAAATACATCAATACAGAAAGTGGAGACTGAATGGACAGTGAGTGGACATACATCAATACAGTGAGTGAAGATGGAGTGGACAGTGATTGGACATACATGAATACAGTGAGTGGACATTAAGTAGACAATAATTCAGCGAAAGTAGAGTGAATGGACAGTAAGTGGACACACACTAATACAGTGAGTGGACAGCAAGTGGACATGCATCCTTACTGTAGACATACATCATTACAGTGAGTGGACATACATCAATTCAGTGAGTCCACAGTGAGTGGACATATATAAATTCAATGAGTGGACATACATCCTTACTGTGAGTGGATACTAAGTGGACATACATCAGTACAGTAAGTGGACAGTAAGCAGACACATACCAATACAGTTAGTGGACAGTGAGTGGACACACATCCTTACTGTGAGTGGACAATGAGTGGACAGACATCAATTCAGCGAGGGGACAGTGAGTGGAAATATATTAAGACAGTAAGTGGACAGTAAGTAGACAGTGTGTGGGTTTTCTCTAGAGATAAAGATACAGTAGTTCCCAGTAGATTTGAAGGTGAAAAGGGGACAGATGAAGTCCTGTCTCTGTAGAAGAGACTTTTGTCATGAGGAGGTTAAAGCATCACTCCAGCTCTCTGTATTAAAGCCCATGTTCTACAGGAAGAAGCTCTACAGCTTCACCACTCAGCAGAAACACTGCAGCAAAATGAATCCCATGTGATTTCATACGGGTTTGGTTTATTCCATATTTACACCAAATGACACCAAATTAGAGGTGGAAAGAAGAGAGAGAGAGAGAGAGAGAGAGAGAGAGAGAGAGAGAGAGAGAAAGAGAACTAATCTTGTTTCAGATACCCCAGTCATGTGGAGTTAGCACATAGTGTAGTCATACATAATAATGAGCTGGATAAGAAATGTGTGTGTGTGTGTGTGTGTGTGTGTGTGTGTGTGTGTGTGTGTGTGTGTGTGTGTGTGTGTGTGTGTGTGTGTGTGTGTAAATGCAGGACTCTCAATTAGCCCAAGGCTTCATTATTGTTCGGAATAAGCAATCATTACGAAGCAGACAGATGGACTCAAAAAAACAAACCAAAGATCACTCAGGGGTTAGTGATCCTCCGAAACACGGGAATGCAACTGATCAGCAGACGTTCTGTGCCAAAAACATTTTGATTGCACATTTTAATTATCCAACACTTATTTTCCCTGTTTACTGTATTTTATATCTATATTTAAAATAAAGTCTGGTATAATTCTATTATCAATAAAAAAAAATTGAGTTTTAGGTTGATGGTATCCTGAGTTTGCAATGGAGTGAACCAGTGTTCATTCATCCATTGATCGAGACTTTAAAGCACTTTTGTATGTCGCTCTGAATAAGTGTGTCTCCTAAATGTATAATAATAATAATAATAATAATAATAATAATAATAATAATAATAATAATAATAATTTCCATGCAAAATGAGTGTAGAAAAAAATCCCAAAACTAAATAAATTAATTAAACCACAAATTTATTTTATCAGTATTTCAGGGACATTAAAATTAAAACCCTACACTCAACGATAGATGGGGCCAAAAGGGGCTTTTGGCTCAGTGCACATTGGTACTGAAAGCAATCCTTGTTTTACGAGTGGAACATAGTTACAATTCGAGTTCCCTCACAAACCACTTCTTGTCATCGACAACGTTTTTAAGACAGTCTAGCAATATTGATTCTTTTGTGTTTTATGTACAGCTTCAAGAATTTCTCTTGAAAGGAAATAAATCCTGACAATTCAACATATCAAGGGAATGAATTAATGAATGAATAAAGGATGGAAGAAATTTACAAAAATAAATAAATAAATTGAATGGATAAATAAATAACTATCTTGTGTGTTTGTTGTCTTTATCTGATGAAGAGAAGCTCGTCCATGTGTTCATGGCGTCCAGACATGACTACTGTAATGCATTTCTGAATCGATGTCCTGCATCATTAATAAAAAAGCTCCAGTTTTCCAGAATGCAGCAGACAGAGTTCTCACAAGGTCGAGATAATATGATCATATAATCCCAATCTTCTCATCCCTACACTGGCTTCCTGTTAAATTTTAAATCGACTAGAAACTACTGCTACTTACCTACAAAACACTAAATAGTTTGGCTCCCATGTATCTCTCCAGTCTTCTAACACGCCACAATCCGTCACGCTCCTTAAGATCCCAAAACTCTGGGCTTCTAGTAGTTCCTAGAATATTAAAGTCCACTAAAGGTGAAAGAACATTCTCACATTTAGCTCCTAAACTTTGGAATAGTCTTCCTGACAGTGTTCGGGGCTCAGACATAACACACATCACATCATAATCTTGTGCTCCAGAACATCTGATCACATGCACATAGTCAACTTGTGCTGTTAATATCATAAATATTACAGCTACGCTAAATCCTCTTCACCGCTTCTCTTTCTCTCTCCATCCCGAGGCATCCTGAGGTTCCTCCAGCCCCAGTCACCTCCCACTTTATGAAGATTATGGACCTTTAAAGAAGTAGATTCCGACCCCGCAAACATCTCGAACCATCTAGAGACGTACCAGCGCCATTTGGATCCCACTTCATGTGGAGTTTGTACATTAGACCTCTTTGAGTGTTTTAAGGCTCTGGCATGGAGAAGCTGGTGTTGGATCTGTGATGATCTCAGATGTTGAGCTATTTTATGAGTTCATTAGCTCCTGGTTCTATAACCACAAATGATTGTAAAAAACTGTAGAAAGAACATTACTCATAATCTCACACTCCAGTGCTCATGTTAGTTCTCACTCTCCAGTGTTCTGTATTGTTTAAAGACTATAATCACACTCTTGATGTCACCTAAATGAGGATGGGTTCCCCTTTGAGTTCCTCTCAAGGTTTCTACCTCATAACATCTAAATGAGTTTTTCCTTGCCACAGATGAGGCTGCTCATCAGGGATAAATACACATCGTTCACCTTGACTGTTAATTTCTGTAAAGCTGCTTTGAGACGATGTCTGTTGTGAAAAGTGCTATAGAAATAAACTTGACTTGACTTAAATACAGACATTTGTTAAAGTATGTTTAAATAAGTAGAACAGTTAAGTAGAATACTGTATATCTTTAGAAAATTTGATAAATGTAAAACACACACACACACACACACACACACACACACACACACACACACACACACATCTGCATTAACCAAATGGGGTCTTTTAATTTTATTATAGTTATTTAATCAATTACTCAAATGAATCAATATAATAAAAAGTGTATTGCGTTAATTTGATTAAGTTTTATTTTTTATTTTATTTCCAAGCAGGGATTTTATTTAAAATTGTTTGAAAACTGCCGATGTTCAAAAATGTTAATATTCATAATAAAAAAAATTACAAGCAATTTTGTTTTGCATTTCTATCCCCTAACTGTACTGAAATTAAAACAAACCGCCACTTAAATAACCGTGGTAAGTAACGAACCGTGATAGATTTCCACCGTACACACACTTAAACATCTGCATTCATCTGCAACACGACTCCCCCCACCTTCACGTCTTAAACACCAAACGGATCATTTCACATTTTAATTAAGGCGAAATCTTCTTTCTGACAACCTGCTCGCATCATGAATTCACTGGAAACATCTCCTGCGTGCTGCTGTAACCCGCACTCGCACCCACTGTACATTACATTCACTTGTTTAGCTCAGCATTACGAGAAGAAACGTGGGTGGGCGTGGTCTAGTTATTAGCCATATACATATAACAACCTATGTACACTCAGGAATTAGGGGGAAAAAATAATTAAGCTTTTTATTCAGACCATCATGATCATGGTGCATTTGTGTGATCATGTCCACCGTCTCTGTTGAGCTGTCCACTGTTTAACATGTCCACTGTCTCTGTTGAGCTGTCCACTGTGTAACATGTCCACTGTCTCTGTAAAGCCGCTCACTGTGTTACATGTCCACTGTCTCTGTAAAGCCGCCCACTGTGTAACATGTCCACTGTCTCTGTAAAGCCGTCCACTGTGTAACATGTCCACTGTCTCTGTAAAGCCGCTCACTGTGTAACATGTCCACTGTCTCTGTAAAGCCGCTCACTGTGTAACATGTCCACTGTCTCTGTAAAGCCGCCCACTGTGTAACATGTCCACTGTCTCTGTAAAGCCGTCCACTGTGTAACATGTCCACTGTCTCTGTAAAGCCGCTCACTGTGTAACATGTCCACTGTCTCTGTAAAGCCGCTCACTGTGTAACATGTCCACTGTCTCTGTAAAGCCGCCCACTGTGTAACATGTCCACTGTCTCTGTAAAGCCGCTCACTGTGTAACATGTCCACTGTCTCTGTAAAGCCGCTCACTGTGTTACATGTCCACTGTCTCTGTAAAGCTGCCCACTGTGTAACATGTCCACTGTCTCTGTAAAGCCGTCCACTGTTTAACATGCCCACTGTCTCTGTAAAGCCGCTCACTGTGTAACATGTCCACTGTCTCTGTAAAGCCGCTCACTGTGTAACATGTCCACTGTCTCTGTAAAGCCGCCCACTGTGTAACATGTCCACTGTCTCTGTAAAGCCGCTCACTGTGTAACATGTCCACTGTCTCTGTAAAGCCGCTCACTGTGTAACATGTCCACTGTCTCTGTAAAGCCGCCCACTGTGTAACATGTCCACTGTCTCTGTAAAGCCGTCCACTGTTTAACATGTCCACTGTCTCTGTAAAGCCGCTCACTGTGTAACATGTCCACTGTCTCTGTAAAGCTGCCCACTGTGTAACATGTCCACTGTCTCTGTAAAGCCGCCCACTGTGTAACATGTCCACTGTCTCTGTAAAGCCGCCCACTGTGTAACATGTCCACTGTCTCTGTAAAGCCGCCCACTGTGTAACATGTCCACTGTCTCTGTAAAGCCGCCCACTGTTGAACATGTCCACTGTCTCTGTAAAGCCACCCACTGTTGAACATGTCCACTGTCCCGGTAAAGCCACCCACTGTTGAACATGTCCACTGTCTCTGTAAAGCCGCTCACTGTTTAACATGTCCACTGTCTCTGTAAAGCTGCCCACTGTGTAACATGTCCACTGTCTCTGTAAAGCTGCCCACTGTGTAACATGTCCACTGTCTCTGTAAAGCCGTCCACTGTTTAACATGTTCACTGTCTCTGTGAAGCCGCTCACTGTGTAACATGTCCACTGTCTCTGTAAAGCTGCCCACTGTGTAACATGTCCACTGTCTCTGTAAAGCCGCCCACTGTGTAACATGTCCACTGTCTCAGTAAAGCCGTCCACTGTGTAACATGTCCACTGTCTCTGTAAAGCCGCCCACTGTGTAACATGTCCACTGTCTCTGTAAAGCCACCCACTGTTGAACATGTCCACTGTCCCGGTAAAGCCACCCACTGTTGAACATGCCCACTGTCTCTGTAAAGCCGCTCACTGTGTAACATGTCCACTGTTTTTGTAAAGCCGCTCACTGTGTAACATGTCCACTGTCTCTGTAAAGCCGCTCACTGTGTAACATGTCCACTGTCTCTGTAAAGCCGCCCACTGTGTAACATGTCCACTGTCTCTGTAAAGCCGCTCACTGTGTAACATGTCCACTGTCTCTGTAAAGCCGCTCACTGTGTAACATGTCCACTGTCTCTGTAAAGCTGCCCACTGTGTAACATGTCCACTGTCTCTGTAAAGCCGCTCACTGTTTAACATGTCCACTGTCTCTGTAAAGCCGCTCACTGTGTAACATGTCCACTGTCTCTGTAAAGCCGCTCACTGTGTAACATGTCCACTGTCTCTGTAAAGCCGCTCACTGTGCAACATGTCCACTGTCTCTGTAAAGCTGCCCACTGTGTAACATGTCCACTGTCCCGGTAAAGCTGAACATGTCCACTGTTGAAAATGTCATAGAAATGAAAATTAATTGAATTGAATTATTAAAAATGCTATAGAAATAAAATGTTATTAAACTGTAATCAATAAGAAACAGATATGATGCAGAAAACGAAATCAGGATGTGTGGATTTGATTGGATTTTTGACACTAATGGTTTATTCGAACGTGTAAAATTAAAAAGCAAACTAAAATGCTATATTTTAATGCTTCTTCATGCTCAGATACAAAAAAAGAAATGGATAAAAGGGTTATAAATTAAAAAATTTCACAATTGACTGCATATGTTTGTTTTCTTGAGTTCTATGAGAACATACATTTTTCTTATTCTTTCTTTCTTCCATTCGCATTATTGACTGTTGATAACCTCAATGAAGGGACGTTCAGTGTTGAGAAGGAAGAGCGGTTCTTATAGTAGTTAATTTATGATGCAAAAACTGCTGCTGGATGATTCACAGAGAAAGAACACACATATAGTCAAAGTGTATCTCAGACACAATGCTGGAGCCATATTTCAGTGTCCAAATTATTTAAAACAGGAATCCAGAGACTATAAATAGACACAGGAGTTTGATTGGAAGTCATCAGAGGAATTTCCAAACGAGTTTTGAAAACACGCTCATAAAATCCAGCTGTGTTCCAGTTTATCTTAAATAAATACATTAAAATCAAGAGACAGTGTTTGTGAGTTCATTTTGATTCTGTGGGCTTAAACACAGCAGAGTGAGTGAGAGAGTGAGAAAGTGAGTGAGTGAAAGAGAGAAAGAGAGAGAGAGAGAGAGAGAGAGAGAGAGAGAGAGAGAGAGAGAGAGAGAGAGAGAGAGAGACAGAGAGAGAGAGAGAGAGAGAGAGAGAGACAGAGAGACAGAGAGAGAGAGAGAGAGACTGTTAAAAAGTTAATAAACTGTTTCAGCATTACGTTGTTCCTGTACATAAAGCGAGCTCCATCAAAACATGGTGTATGAAAGTTGGAGTGGAAAAACTCAAGTGTCCTCACACAATGAACTGGAACACCGACTGAACCCCAGACCTTTCTTAAATAACATCAGTGCCTGACCTCGCTCATGGCCTTGTAGATGAACTAATCCCCACAGCCACGGCCCACTATTGGAACGACTTTGCAGAAGAGTGTAACTTATTATAACAGGAATGACTACACTAAAATATATTTAAGTTTCAGTTCTAAAATATTGTCCCTTGAGGAGATATAATATGATGGTTGCTGAAATTTGAGGGGTGTACTTACTTTTATTAGATACACTATATAATGTTTTAACTTTTGAAATAAAAAAAACGCAGACATTTTCACACAAAACAAGTATTTTTCCAATTGTAAGAGAGAAAGAGAGCGAAGGAAAGAGAAGGAGAGAAAAAAAAAGAGGGAGAGAGAAGAGAGGTAAAGAGCAAGGGAGGTACTGTAGAGGTAGAGAGAAAAGATGAAAAGATGATCACACACACACACACACACACACACACACACACACGTGTGTATATTACTGTAAAAAAAACAGTTGCACCATGAACTTGATGGCTATAATAAGCTGAACTGGCGCTACAGAAGCTCTGATTTCTCCCGTGTGGCTCTCGCTGCATGAATGTCTCAAACACACAGCGGTTTCCACGGCAACCGAAAAGGAAAGAAATGCAGCTAGGAGACGGGCGATTGAAATATGTCACCGAAACACCATTGAAATGATTTATCACCATCGTGTAGAAAAAAAATGTGCCCACACACACACACACAAACACACACACACACACACACACACACACACACACACACACACACACACACACACACACACACACACACACACACTCACACTGTTTGTCTTAGCATTCTATTAAAATGATTCTTTGTTAATGTTATGTCTATGCCAAAATCTAATTTTTAGTAACAGAAATAAACCATTTTGGCTCTTTTAGTCTTTTTTAGTGCAGTTTTAGTGAAAAAAAATAAAATACAAGGGTATAAAAAGGTAAAAAAAAATTAAAAAATAAATAAAAAATAAAAAACATAAGCTCAGCCAAGTCTTTAAATCCAGTAAATCACTTCATTACACTTTATAAAGTATCAATCTGTACATATCTGTGTACACACACACACACACACACACACACACACACACACACACACACACACACACACACAGAGACATCAGGTCTTTAATGCCAACTTTCATGCTAGGTGGTTTCTGATTAGACAGTCCAGCCCAAGTCAAAGACCTCGTGCAGCATTTCTCTATAAGCAAGACACATAAGAAATAGCATGGAGAGGAGAACTCCATCTGACAATACACAACCGTAGTGCACTCGATTATATATCTACATCTACACACTATTATCATCAAAATAGTCCCTTTGCACAGACAATAGGGCACTCATAGCATTTCTGCCTGGAATGTGTCCTGGAAGACTCCTTTTAAAAGCATGTCAAGCACCTTCTGCTATTTTCACTGGATCTCCACAGTGGTTTAAAAATGGCAACCTGTGAGCTGGATCTTCATCTTCAGGAAGAGGGCGAAGTCTGCAGGAGCCAAATCTGGCGAGTATGGTGGGAAGTAAGATTGCGTCGTTTCCGGCGAGAAACCCACATGTAAAAAGAGCTCTGTGACAGGGCGCACACGTGGTCAGAATGGCAAATGTGGTAACGCACATGGTCAGAATATCAAATGTGGTAACGCATGTGGTCAGAATAGTACCAGTTGCACAGCTCCCGTTGTACAAAAGACGATTTTTTTTGGCACACGGACTTATGAAGGTCGGTGCTCCCTGTGACTGTGCGTGCAGCGTTGTGCTGCCATCTGTTGAAAAACTAGTTTTAAAACTTTTTGATAACAATAACAATAATAATTGTAATAATTTAATCTGTGTTTTATAAAGTGCCATCAAAGGTTCAATAGCACATTGGATACTTAAGTACATTTGAAGGCCAAAACTTTTGTACTTTTACTTAAGTAAAAGTTCAAAGGGACACTTTTACTTTAACTGGAGTCATATTTTACCTACTGTATCTCTACTTTTACACAACTACATGGTTTGTGCACTTAATTAACCACTGGTGACCTATAAGACTTGTAGGGCTTTATAGGTCAGCATAAGAATAATAAAATCAATCTGGAATCTAACAGGGAGCCAATGCAATGACTTCAAAACAAATATGCTCACCAGACCTGGTCTTTGTCAGAATCCTGGCAGCAGGATTATTAACAACATGCAATTTGTTTCAGATTTTGAAACCTCAATAACAAAGCAGTAAAGTAGTGAATGTTTGAATAAAACAAAAGCATTGATCCCGTTTTAAGCAATGGAAAGGATAAAAAATATTTCAAGAAAAAATTGCAAATGAAAAAATGAGTTTTTTTTTTTTACTGTATTCTTGACATGAAAGTCGAAGGTAAAGTTTGTGTCAAAAATTACCCCCCAATTTTTTTTAGTTTTGACTAAAACTCCAAAAAAAAATTCCTTACACTTTTAATGTTTGAAAACCAGCTTAAATAGTTAGATAGTGTGAACCGATGAGTAACACCTCTGTCTTAACACTATTAACACAGTGGGAACTCTGACACATCCAAATTTCCTTAAAAAAAAAAGCAATGGCTGCATTATCGCTAGGTTTTCTCTGAATGTAAATCTGGGTGTGACACATTAAATTAAAAATCAATTCATTCATTGATTAAAAATCAATATATTGCACTGCTGTCATTCACTGTGTATCTTTGCACTATTCATACTTATGTTTATTATTGCATCTGTATATTCCACCCATATTTATTCTGTATATAATGTATCATATACAAACATTCATATCAGTACATATGTATATCATGTATATTTAAGCATGTTACCTTCTTCACGTCTTATTCACTGAACACTGTATACTGAATACTGTATATTACTACAGACACCATTTCTTTTTACTTACTGCACCTTCTGAACATAAATCACTCACGCCTGTACATATGGACCCCATACCCTCATTTTTCCACATTGCTTTTTAGTGTAAAAAGGCCACTTATGCACTTCTGCTTACTATAATAACTGCATTTCATTTGCACAATGACAATAAAGTCTTTTGAATACCTGGTCAATGAAGTCATGTGGCTCTGTAACGCAGAGATTTTAGAAACATGTCGAAAAACTTTGCAATCTCAATAGCATGAGGACTATTTTAGAAAAAAGTTTCATAACGTCACACATACACAAAAACATGCTTCCGGAAACAGTTGAATATACACTATAGTGCCAAATGTATTGGGACACCTGACTTTTCGTCACATACGCGGTTCTTCCCCAAATTGTTTGTTTGTAGGCACACAATTGGAAAACTGAACTAGGAGACATTTACATCTTTCCAGAGCAACTTACACCTAAGCAGGGGAGGGTTAAGGGCCTTGCTCAAGGGCCCAGCAGTCACAGCTTGGTGGTGGTGGGATTTTAACCTGTGACCTTCCAATCCAAAGTCCAATGCCTTAACCACGGAGCTACCACCTCCACGAGACCCAAAAACTGTGCATGACAAGCATGACAATGCCCCTAAAGCCATCTCCAAGATAATATGCTTGACATGGGTTGGAAGATCTTCTGCAATAGAGCTCCAACCCTATTGCACGTACGAATAGGAGCACTAAATGAGCATAAATCTCCACAAAGATCTAGTGGAACATCCTCCCGGAAGAGTGGAGATTATTATAAAAGCAAAAGGAAATTAAAGGTGAAATGAGATGATCGAAAAAAGCACACACAGGTCAGATGTCCACAAAACCTTAGCCATAGTATGAATTAAAAAAATTAAAAAATAAAAATTCTGTATTAAACAGTAAAAAAAAAGTGTAGAACATGATATGAAGTGAAAGTAATATATTGCTATGTGAAATGTATAGAAGGTGTCTTTCTTCTAGAAGATCAGGACATATTTTCTGTATCTTGACAATTACTGCACCTGGGTTGGATTACTGCACCTCGCTCCAGGTAGATCTTCTACTGTATACACTACAGCTGATTCAAAGTGAGAGAAATGCACCTGTTCCCCCCCTGACTTGAAGACAAATGTCTAACCCCACTGCACTGTATACTACAAATTGTTTCGACTTGTCCTGCTGTCCCTTAAGACCTCAGTAAGACTTTTTGTTCGAGACTTTTCTCTGTTCTGGCACAAATGTTTTTCTTTTTCTGATCAATCACCTAAAGCTCTACCACTGAGTGTCTCATCAATGCTGAGGGTGAGAATGAGCTAAAGCGTCCTTTCATCAATGCACTTTTATTGCACCTTTTACACTTTAGCTTTGTTAAATACTTCATTCTCATTGGTCAGACAGTATCAATTAAATCAAACTACAGTAGCAGTAGCTCTTCTCTGACAGGCCTAAACTCTGGCAGAATCATTGGCTTACATTTTAATCTATTTTTGCCCATGATGTCCATATGTATTAAATTATTCCCAATAGTTTATTAAATTTATTTGATAGTTTATTCTCTCGTGTGCTTATACAAGGAGCAGTACCACCAAGTGTAAGTTCACATTGAAGTTTCTATTAAATCAGATTTTAGCTGTTAAATTTCCTTTGTCCAGGACTGTAAGTACCTGTGGGCTTTTTTTTTTGCAAAAACTCGATGTTGTCTGAAGCTGTTGCTTTAACCAATCAGATTTCGAGTTGCCGACACCATGGCCATCTAGCTGGCACCCAAACACGTCTGCATTTTCACGTCCTTTGATCGAGTCAGAGACTGCACCAGTCCAATCTCTCAAACTGCATCTGTATCAAATTAAACAAGCTCAAGTATATTCATGCTGATTTAATAGCTTTTTGTTTCATTCTACAAAGACTGACAGAGTAGAAGAAATCAATTTGGTCACAGATACAATTGCAAGGACATTTAGAAAACAGAATTTTCAAGAAAATCTGGACATAATGAGGAAAGGTCGCCAAAACAGTGTGGGCGGTGCTGCTGTGGCTACAGTGAAAGGAGAGAGTCGTGCTCACTGGGTTTCTTGCTTTAGTAATGACTTTCATTCTCACTGTATGAGATTCCTGTCTGTGATGCAGCGCTCTGTTCTACTGTGCTTCTCTATAATATTGATGGTTTCTGTAGCCATGGCTTCAACATAAATTGATTCATGTGTAAGGACCAGGTGTGAAATGCACAGTCTATCAATAGCAAACTAACTTTTTTAGACTGAACAAGATCCTCATGGCTCAGTGGTTACATGATGCTAAGTGGTAGTCTAGACATCTCTATGCCATGAGCAGACATATACAGACTAACGTAATTAATGAAACTCCAAAAAAAAAGAGCTTTGTGCCATTTTTAAAGCGAAATAAACGCTAGGTACCTTGCAAGCTAAGCCATTTCTTCTTTCTAACTGCCCGTAAGCACAAACCTCTTCTGCTGGAAAGAGCTCTGATTCCATAGCATGCAATAAGAAACTTTATGGGCATTTGTTATTGGTGAATCTCGTTATGTTTTGCTAATGCTACAGTGACGTATCGCAGACCAGACTCAATTTCTATACAATACACGTTCTATACAATTTCTGATCATGCGTTTGACTTTGCTAATTGTGCACACTTCTTATTGACAACAGATTAGACTGGGGTACTTGCTGCTGTAAAATTGACCTGCCACATGCTTCAATTCAACTCAATTAATTTTCATTCGTAGAGCGGTTTATACAAAGGACATTGTCTATAAGCAGCTTTACAGAGATGAAGTTTATATTGTATAAAGTTGTATAAAAAAAGTTCAGTTCCTACACCAATCAGACAACATTATGAGTGGTGAGGTGAATAACACTGATTATCTCTTTATTATGGCACCTGTTGGTGATGGGATATCTTAAAAAACAAAAGCATATTTTGTCCTCAAATTGTTTTAGAAGCAGGAAAAATGGACAAGCGAGTTTGATGAGGGCCAAATTGTGACATCTAAGCGACTGGGTCAGAGCATCTCCAAAACTGCAGCTCTTGTGGATGTTTCTGGTCTGCAGTGGTCAGTATCTATCAAAAGTGCTCCTAAGAAGGAACAGTGGTGAACTGGGGACAGGGTCACGGGCGGCCGAGGCTCATTTATGCACGTGGGGAACGAAGGCTGGTCCGTGTGGTCCGAACCAACAGACGAGCTCCTGTAGCTCAAACTGCTGAATAAGGTTGTTAATGCTCGATGGGTCAAAACTGTTTTGGCAGCAAAAAGTGGTTCAACACAATATTAGTTATATAATAGGTTTATCCCTAATGAGCAATCCAGTAGTGACTACAGCAAAGAAAAAAACACCCTGAGACTTCATGAGGAAGAAACCTTGAGAGGAACCAGACTCCAAAATGAACCCATCCTCATCCTCAACACTGAGTAAAAAACTTCTGAATTTCATTTAGATAGAAATCGAGTTTGTTTTCCACCTCTGATTCTCTATCCATCTTTCTCTGTCAAAGAGCAAAGAGTCAAAGAGTTGTCAACAACTGGCGAAAATTATTTTTATTTTTTTTTGCATGCACACTTTTTTTTATATATATATTTTTTGAAATATTTCTCTTTAGGAAAAGTTCAGTGATTTTAAAAGCCGAGTTCATAGAGAAGATCTGCGCTAATCGAAATTCTGCTTCCTCTACACTGTGCTATAAATTGCATAATTTTCTGATTCAGTCAGCACTGCAGCCCGGGGTGGGGGGGTTTGTCCATAAAAGGCACGCAGGATCTTCTTAACACACAATTCAATTCAGAAAGTTCACACCAGGTTCACATGATACGAGGTATAAATCCTACAGCAGGTGTGTTTAATCTTTTCCACAAAGGGCCGATGTGGGTGCAGGTTTTCAACTAAGCAAGTCCAAACCAAATTCTACATGATCAAATCTAATCATCTAATCGAGTTTTATTTTAAATAACAATCAGGTGTGGCTCTTGATTGGTTGGGATGAAAACTTGCACCCACACCGGCCCTTTGTGGAAAAGACACACTTTTGGACACCCCGATACTACCTTCATTTGAAAAATATTACAGTTTATTGGTTAGTGATCAGGAGTTCGGGGGGTTCAAGTCCCGGTATTGCCCAGCTACCACTCTTGGGGCCCTTGAGCAAAGCCCATAACCCAGGGGTGCTGTATAGTGGCTGATCCTAGCTTCTTAACATCACTGGAATATTTTCAAAGAAAGAATTTCACTGTGCTGTAATGTACATGTAACATTTAGCACATTTCTTTCTTTCTTTCTTTCTTTCTTTCTTTCTTTCTTTCTTTCTTTCTTTCTTTCTTTCTTTCTTTCTTTCTTTCTTTGTCTGTATTTTTCCATTTACACACAAAGTACCTCATTACAGCATCGAGGACACTGAGAATACCCAAGCAGTCCAAAAGGATGAATATTAAAACATCAAAAGTCTCATCAGACTCAACATGAGGCATGTAAAAGAATGATAACACAAAGAAAGCAGACACAACAAGTACACAGTTAAAAAACCCCAAAACAAAACACATTCAACATACACACACACACTTTCACACTCATGCATGACAATCTTCAAGTTGTTAAGCAAAAGCAAAAAAACCTGGTGATGGAGTATAGTAACGAGACCATGCAGGAGAATAAACAAAAGTCTTGGCACTCACCATGAACTGCACGTTGTCAAAGCCGTTGGCCAACAAGTGGTTCTCGTACTGGACGAGGCCGATGTTGTCGAGCCACTGACCCACGGACTGCACAGGGCATCGCGGCCCTATGAGCGGGTGCAGAGGGAGACGTTTCAGCAGTGAGTAGCCATCCACACGGTAGCACCGGCAGTCCGGCTGCGACAGCTGGCACTGCCACATCATGTTCCGTGCAAAGTGGCTGTCAAACGATCCCGCCATGCTCCCGAAAAAAAAAACAAGTGTTGGGATAAAGGGGGTGGATGATAGAAGGAGTGCGGAGATGAGGATAGGATAGATCGGAGAAAAACAGAGCAGAGAGGCGGAAAAAATTAAATAATTAAAAAGACCAGCGGGGTGATATATAAAGAATATAAGAAGCGCAGGAAGAGAAGCAAAACTAACATGGAGATAAGTAGAAAAAAAAAAAAAAGACTGTGGTGGGAGAAAAGAGGGAGAAGGATGATAGGAATGATAGAGGGATGGAAGGGCAGAGGGAGAGGAAGAAAAGTGATGTCCTCTGTGAAGAATTGAGGGTCAGGGTCCAGTGATGAAAAAAGGCATGCTGGAGGATGGAAATTCCATCCACGAGGAGAACACTGCGGTGCTCAGAGGATGCTCCGCTTCCGTTCAGCTGTTGCTCCTTTTCGTCGTGTGTGTGTGTTTGTGTGTGTGTGAGTGTGTGTGTGTGTGTGTGTGTGTGAGAGAGAGAGAGAGCGAGAGAGAGAGAGAGAGAGAGAGAGAGAGAGAGCAAGCGAGAGCGAGAGAGAGATAGAGATTGAGAGAAAGAGAGAGTGCAGCTTGCCTGGTAGAATGCTCTTTATCAACTACACCCACACTCATCTGTATGCTTCTGCAGCCTGCTCCTGTGTTGCTCCCCCGCTCTCTCACTCTCTCTTTCTCTCTCTCCGTCTCTCCCCTCTGTCTCTCTCTTCTTCTCTCCCTCCCTCCCTTCTGCTCTTCTCTCTCGCTTGCTCTGTGCTCCTCAGTACCTCACACTGCTGATAATAGGCATCAGATCAGCCACAGACTCTTTGTCTGAGCGCAAAGCTGCTGCGACTTCCTCCCACGCGATCGCACACACACACACACACACACACACACACACACACACACACACACACACACACACACACACACACACACATGCGCAGGGAGCGTTGGTAAGAGTTGGGTATAAAGGTAACATAAATAGCAATTTGTAAGAGTGGAAAGTGTAATGAACGGCTACCAGGAGAAAGAAAAACAAAACATATAAGACATGATGAGAAGAGAAGAGAAGAGAAGAGAAGAGAAGAGAAGAGAAGAGAAGAGAAGAGAAGAGAAGAGAAGAGAAGAGAAGAGAAGAGAAGAGAAAAAAAAAGGCTAGAAGGAGTCTAGTGATAGCTCAGTGGTAAGACGATGGACTTTGGATCAGAAGGTTATGTGTTTCACACCCAAGTTCCAAGCTGCCACAGCTGGACCCCTGAGCAAAGCCCTTAATTCTCATTTGCTCAGTGTATAAATGAGATCATTGTAAGATGCTGCCAAATTCCATAAATGTAAATGTGGAGGTGAAGAGAAGAGAAGAGAAGAGAAGAGAAGAGAAGAGAAGAGAAGAGAAGAGAAGAGAAGAGAAGAGAAGAGAAGAGAAGAGAAGAGAAGAGAAGAGAAGAGAAGAGGATACAACTCAGGCTCCTGTGTGAGATGTTCCTGCATGTATCTTCACCTTAACACTGTTCTGAGATCAACTTCTCTCCTAAACAAACCCATAAACTTCCTTCCTGTCTCCGCATTTCTCACTGTGACTGTGGCAGTGAAGAGGAGCTCGCAGTAACCATAGTTACATAGCAAAAAAAACCTCCCTACTGTGGCAGAGCTGAAGAGAAAGCTACAAGCCTGCAAGACTGCACAAGACTGCAGAGACTCACACATACATACACACACACACACACACACACACTGGCATACGAACACACATACACACAGACACACACCATCACAACCACAACCACACACACACACACACACATACAATATGTCAAATATGATGCTCCCAATGAACTGGGACACCCACCCACACACACACACCCACACACAAATGTACACACACCTGTGTGGTCTTCATCATTCTCCTGGAGCTCTGTCCCGATCCCAGCACCAATGGAGCTCATGATTTTATCAATCTACAAAGATAAAAAAAGAAATAAAAATCAGATCTTTACATAATACAGCAGTGTTATTTTGTTTTGTTTGTATTATGTTTCCACAATTCCACTTCCAATCCTCCCTCCTCTCATACACGTAATTATCGATTAAAAGCTGGATGAGAAAAAAAGGTCAGTTTTTAGAAAAAGGAATTTACTTGATTCTTCTTAGAGAAGAGTGTAATTCATTGTGTGACTGGGTATTGTACCATGTGTGTGCACACACAAACACACACACATTCACACACTCATTCACACCTCTGGGGTAATTTAGCATCGCCAATCCACCACCCAGGCTGTTTTTTGGGAAGGAATCGGAGACCCAAAGCCTGGAGCTGCCTGGAGATAATTACTGAATGTAGCTCCTCTACACCTGATGCGTCAGATCTTACATCCTGGCACAGTGATGAGAAGCTGGTCAGATACAATGTAGAGCTGGTAAAGGTTCAGAGATACACCTTGGTGAAAAATCTGCAACCAAGAGCTGGAATAACTGAGGATGGCTGTATGAAACTGTATTAGCAATAGATTTTGGATCAGAAGGTCGTGAGTTCAGTCCCCAGCCACATCAAGCTGCCACTCTTGAGCTCCTGAGCAAAGCCCTTAACCTCATTTATTCTCAGTTGTATGAATAAGATAAATGTAAGCCGCTCTGGAAAAGGGTGTCTAATGCCAAAAATGTATATGTACTGATCAGAAGGTCATGAGTTCAAATTCCAGCACCACCAAGCTGCCACTGTTGGGCCTTCTTACTTGTATCATGAGATAATTGTAAGTCAATTTGGACCCTTAATTGATTCCAATGATATTTTAAATAATTCAGATCATTTGAATATGACACAAAGATAATCTGAGTAAATACAAAATGCAGTTTTAATATGATTACATTTATTATGGGAAAACAAAGCTGTCCAAACCTACCTAGCCCCATGTAAAAAAAAGTAAATGCCCCCTTGGCACATCATGAATGAACTGTGATTCATATTTTTGGAAAGCGGAGTTAAATTTGACTTGTCACACCCAGACCTGTTTACTGCCAGACCTGCTGAATGAAAAAAATCACTTAACTTTAGAACCAGTCTGACAAATTGAAGCACACTAAAAGATCTCAAAAAGCAAAACATCATGTTGCAATCTAAAGAAATTCAAGAAACAGAATAATTGACAAGTATCAGTCTGGAAAGGGTTCAAAGCCATTAATAAGGATTTGAGATTTCAGCAAACCGTAGGGAGAGCCATTATCCACATCTTGGGTTATGCAGCAGGACAATGTTCCAAAACACACCGGAAAGTCCACCTCTGAATGGCTCAAAAATGTTTCAAATTGGCTTAGAAAAAGTCCGAACTTAATTCCGATTGAGATGCTGTGGCATGACCCTGATCAAAAACTCATGCAGCTGTTGCTCCCAAGGCTGGTGCAACCACTTATTAGTTTTAGGGATGATTACTTTTTCACATAGGGCAGGGTAGATAAGGGCAGCTTTTTGTGTCTTAAATATGCAAAAAAATCGTAAAGCTGAGGGGTGAATACTTTTTTACAACACTGTATCTGCAGCTGTCATACTGTAATATATTACATTGTACAAAACAGCATGAAATACAACTGAGCTAAAGGATAGCACGCTCACTGAAGCTGCGCGACAGTGCTGGGATTTGAACACAACACCTTCTGATTTCCACTGCAAAGCCTAAAGCCACTACAATGAGCATTACTAGCTCGCATTAACTTATGCATTAATTTGCATTGAATCCTTGCACCCTAGTCAGGCTTGTTGCTGTGACTCAATATTGAAGGCATTGAGTTATTGGGAAGAATGTCATGTGATCGAATCCCAGCAGTGTCAGAGCAAAACCCTTAACCTGTAACTCAGTTTGTTTTCTGCATCAAATGCTTTTAAAAGCATCAGTGAAATGTACTGGATTCTGTGTTATTAAAGACGATGTAAATAAATACTTTACTGTAAATATGTTTACAATTGTTTAACGTGTGCAGTTTACACTACTTTACAAGACGGTATCAAAAGGTTTTGAGATTCGCTCTGTTTACACGATAGTATTTTATCTACGTTTCCACACTATCACTTTCAAAACAGTCCCCTTGCACAACAACACAGTCCTCCCAGTGTTCCTGCCACATCTGGAATGTGTCCTGAAAGTCTTCTTTTCAAAGCGTTTCAAGCGTTTTTTTTTTTTTCTGTTATTAGTGCTGCATCTCGCAATGGTGTCAAAACAGCAAAAAGCCGGATCTTCATCTTCGGGTAGAGCGCGAAGTCCGCAGAAGCCAGATCTGGCGAGTAGGGTGGGTGCAGTTGCGAGATCATGTGGATTGTTTACCGACGATCATCATGCACGAGCTGCTCGAAACTTTGAAATCCCACCTTGTAATCATCCCTGTAAATGCCTACACAATTTGTTATCAATTTTCTTACAGTGTATGATGAACAACATCTAATGTTCCCTCAAAGGCCCTGTATGTTACATTCTGCAACATTTTATTTCTATTATTTATATAAAGTTTGTGCTTAGAGCAACATACTGTCTTTAGACGTATCATGCTCGTGGTACTTCTGCTCAATTCAATTCAATTCCCTTTTTAAACACTGGATATTGTCCCAAAAATATCTTAACAGATATAAATAGATTACAAATATACATTTAACTTATCAGAGACAAATTATTTTGCTAAAATGTTATCTCTAATGAGAGAGCCAGTGGCGACAGTGTCCAGGAAAATCTCCCTAAGATGGTATGAGGAAGAAACCTTGAGAAGAACCAGACTCTAAGGAAACCCATCCTCATCACCAAATGTCCATTAAATACAGTTCCATCATTGTTCACTGATGGACACTTGAATTCTTAAAAACGTTGTATCCCTAAACCATTCTAACAAACTGTTTGTATACATTACAGTCATCTTTGTTAAGTTTACATTTTTTAGGCATTTGGCAGACGCCTTTTTCCAGAGCAACTAACAACAGAGCATTTGAGGTTTTAAGGGCCTTGCTCAAGGGCCCAGCAGACTCAGCTTGGTGGTGCTGCAAATTTGAACTCGTGGCCTTCCGATCCAAAGTCCAAAGTTTTCACCACTAAACTACCACCTCTCACCAAGATTCAAGATGCAAGCTGCTGAATACAATTACATTGAAATGAAAACCCGATCGGCCGCTTCGAAATTGTGCATCTTGCAACCTTTTCTTTTAATTATTTATGAATGCTTTTTCTATATACATTTATATAACATTATACTGTATATTTTATAACGTTTATTAGTTTGTAAATGTTTTAGTCTACAGAGAGTAACTGTGTTTTAATGTGACTTTGGTGCGAGTCTGATTAGGTTTGCATGGATACAGAGAATTTTCATAGTTCTTGCCCACTCTAAACAGAAATGTGCCACAGCACCAATTCCATGTAGGTTTAGAACGGGAATATCGGATGCCAAATCGGCAAATAAATAAAGCAGCTCTTGCTTTCTTGCTTTTAGAGCAATTCTTTTGAACTTAAAATTATAAAACAATGCAGAAGCTCTGCTATGATCGGTGTACACATGTTTTTTTTTAAAGCTTCACACTAGTTTGTAATGTAACATCTCAGACCAACGTCTGCAGGACCTCCTTAAAAATTCCAACCCTGCTTCCATGCAAAGTAAATTAGATCCTATACTGCTCTAAAAGACTGTATTAACTAGAAAAAATAAATCGTAATATTCCTAACAGCTTCAAAATGACTCTTCTGTTATATTTTGCGACGGTATTAAAATATCTGACTGTAATATAAGGCATGTTATCAGAGAGAACAGATTCAGCACAGCTTTGTCACATATCACTATATATAAAATGAGCCTGTGTTTCATCTCACGTGCCAATAACCAAATACAACACATTATTTTCCTCCTGACTGAAACAAGATGCCAATGTTATCTCTTGATATTGAGTTCTATTGTTCCGAGACTATTCTGTTCCACACCTCTTGACTGATTTATTTCATGATGATCGAAATGTTTTGAAAGGCAGCCATAATAAATAAAGCTTAATTTTTTTTTGTGTTTGTGTGTTTTTTAGTTATTGTAAATTATATTTTAATAATGAATATTAAAAACAATACAAAAAAAACTACATGAATGTAAAAATAAATTACATAAAAATATAGTATAGAGTAAAGAATACTCTAATATTAATTATTCATATCAATTAAATAATCAAAACATTTTGGATTATGTATATTTTTTGCTATTTTTCTTTTAGTTTTTGTGCTTTTTAGACTTTCAAATTAAATAAAATTGGTTCTGGCTCTATTTAATTTTGCTCTGGTATTTTGTTTGATTCGTTTGAGTTATTGTAATTAATTTTGTAATAATTAGTATTAAAAATAAATAAATAAATAAATAAATGTAAAAAACGAACATTAAAACATTACAATAAATATAGTAAAGTATACGCTAATATTTATTATTAATATCAATTAATTAATCACAAAAATTCGGATTATGTCTATTTTTTGTTGCTATTTTTTTTATTTTTGTGCATTTTAGATTTTAAAAATAAAAACAATACATTTTCCTTCATTTCTGAGTTTGTTCTGCATGTGGGTTCGATCCCTGACCCTGATCCTAGACAACTCTGAATTACTGTGCATTGATTTATTCCTTTCTTCTCGGCTTTTTCGACTGTTAATCAAAGAGTTAATAAAACGTCTTGCTTTTTGCATCATTAAATATTCACCACTTTTTCATGTTTAATTCACTGATAATTAATTTCATTGATTATTATTTTCAATACACAGAAATTCACAGGCTTGATTGTGAAGTACAATATGCATAATATACATACATTTCCATGGAAGAAAACCTTTTCATATAATACACTGTATCATCAAAAGTATTTGGACACCTGACCTTTCCAGCCACATGTGGTTTTTCCACAAATTGTATATTGTTTTTGAATGGCATGACATTTTCCCTTCTAAACCTGTTCCAGCGAGATGCTGCCCCTGTGCACAAAGCCAGCTCCATTAAAATACTGTACGCTTTACATGGGTTGGAAGATCCACTAAATCTAGAGCAACATCTTTCCAGGAGAGTGGAGCTTATTATAACAGAAAATGGGGACTAAACGTGAAATGTTAAAAAAAAAAACACTGGTCAGGTGTCCACAAACTTTTGTCCAAATGTATGTTAAAATGTTACACCATGCCAATGAACCAAGTATGACTTTCTTGAAAATGAAAGAACAATGAATGTCTTTTTACCTCCTCCCACTCAGCTGTGAAGGATGGAGTGCGGTCCAGTCTGCTGGGGCTGTTCTGCCCTCGAGAATTCCGCTTTTCCTCCTCGATGGGTGAAGCTACCACCAGGTTGGAGTCAGACTTAGAAATGCTTCTGGAAAGCTGGAGCTCGGGGACGTTCTTCATCATTCCGGAGCGCATCCTTCCGAGCGTGCACGCTCTCTCCTCGTAGACCCCGGTGATGTTACTCCCACCTTCTCCGCTCCGGTTCGTGTCGCTCTTCCCTTGCACTGACTGGTGCTGGTTGACCCGTGTGTGGAAGATGGTTCGGTACACTACCTGAGGTTTGGGTTCTTTGTAGATTTTTGGAGCGGGGAACGGGACGGAGTGGTTGGGGGCGAGCAGCAGGTTGCCGTGCCGCTGCGGTGGATCCTTGCACACTTTGCTGTACAGCTGGTAGGGGTTGTCTGGGGACTCGCAGGCTGGAGATGAGCCATGCAGCAGGCCAGCAAACTGCTCGGGGACTCGGCTCTCCCTTCGATCGTCTTTCAGTGTGGACTCCTTCGGCTCCACCACCTCATCTGAGACAGGACAGAGACAAGTTCATGCATACATTTGGATCTCAATCGATAAACACTGATGTAAAGAAAGACTTTATATAAACTTTCCTGGTGTGCTTTTGCATGCACATATTTATAAAAGAAAGCTTGATGTGTTGAGACAAACCAGACACATGAAAGCCGGGAGATTCTGTGTGCATCTAAATATTGAAAGAGTATTGTGTGTATATGTGTGTATGTGTGTGTGTGTGTGTGTGTGTGTGTGTGTGTCCTCCTATGCGCTGACTGCCTGATATACAATATATGGACAAAAGTTTGTGGAGATCTGACCATAAGATTAAGCTTTTTAAAACAGCCAATTCCACATTTAATCCCCATTTGCTGTTATAATAAGCTCCGATCTTCTGGGAAGATGTTCCACTAGATTTTTGTGGATGTTTGTGGGATTTCAATCAGCCACAATGGTGAGGGTAAAGTCAGGAACTGATGTACATTAGGTGATGAGGCCTGGGGTGCAGTCGGAGTTCACATTCATCACAATATGAGCTCCATAGCAGCACTTTAACCTCTGTAAAGCACATCTTCATGGAGATGGTTTTGTGCATGTCATGCTTGAACAGGTCTCATAGTTCAGATGAAAATAACTTTTCATGCCATCAGATCCTAAGGCGATATAGTACAATTGTGTGCCTCAAGTTTTTTTTGGCGTTTGTCGTGTCGAGTCATAGGATGGGCACATTATGGCTGGAAAAGTCCAAAATACTTTAGTCCACAGAGTGTACATGATGAAAACATTTTTACATGCATTCTGTTTTTTTCTGATTATTTCTTTATTTATAGTTTGAGTACCTGTTAGTGTCTGTAGAATTTCACTCCATTCCCAAGTGACTCACACATCCACTTATTAATCAGCATAATGCATATCAAATTAATCACGCTTACAGCTTGCCAGTGACACCTCGCTGAGATTTAATGCTCACATGCCAAAGCGACAGAAGCAGCACGCTTCTACTATGTAATTGAAGTATATCGGAAGACTTCAGTTCACACCCTAGTTTCCTGATTTGTTTTGATTATTCATTAAACAATAAGTAACATCATTTAACATATCATTAACATAGATACATTGAAAAAAGAATGTACACTCAACTACACTTTTTTTTTATCAGGGCATAAATAGAAATTCGACATAGACATGGACTTTGGATCCAAAGGCTGAAGTTCAAATCCCAGCACCACCAAGTTGTCAATGCTGGGCCCTTGAGCAAGGCCCTTGATCAGTTCTAAGTCACTCTCTGGATAAGGGCATCTGCCGAATGCTATAAAAGCCAATGTAAATATAAATGAGAGGACATCTATAATACTTAGAGGGACAGCGCATGTAGAGCGGTGGTGGGATTGAGATGGTTTGGACATAGGGGTAGGAGAATGCTGAGGATGGAGCCACCAGGATGGATGAAAAAAAGAAGGCCAAGGAGGAGGTTTATGGATGTGGTGAGGGAAGACATGCAGGTAGTTGGGTTGAAAGAGGCAGATGTAGAGGATGGGGGTATGGAGACGGATGATCCGCTGTGGCGCCCCCTAATGGGAGAAGGCGGTGACTCTTGGAGTCGCACAGATGAGGATGGTTTTTCCTTTTTGATTCTGTTTTCTCTTAAGGTTTCTTACATAATTTACTTATTTTAAAGTTTTTGTTCTATAATTATTACATTCTGTAAAGCTGCGTTGAGACAGTGTCCATTGTGAAAAGCAGCAAAGAAATAAACTTGAAAATGGAATTAATGCTGCACTGTAATTGATGTTATTTATACATAAATATTTTTTTCACTACATTTAATATTTAGCTTTATATTATATTCATTTCAGAATTCTTTTATTTATCGAAGTACTTTTATAGTTTATTAGATTTCATTTTTAGATATTTAATTTTTGATTTAAACCAGTGTATTTTGTGTACCGTTACACCCCTAATAAATAAAGCAAAATAAAGGCCAAGTGATTGTGTGAAAAGATCGCAATAAACTTGTCTTGTTGAGAAAAACAAAACAAAACAATGAAACCATAAAGGCAGCATGTTCGGTCTCTAATGTAAAGATTTCCTCTCAGCAGTAGTCCGTGATCAAACTTTTGATATTGAAGACCAAATTACAGAAAGGTAGAACAGGATGGAAGGGAATAAGAGATGACAGATAAATCCACCTTCACCACTTCACCAAAGTCCATCTGCCAGGAATGTTTTTGCCAAATTTCAACATAAAAAAAAAAAAATCATTCATGCGATATTTACAATGCAAGAATACGATTAACGATAAAATACGATAAAAAAGATTTAGCCGCCGACGTTCTCCTGTTTATGATGACTACCGGATTTATTCAAGAAATGAACAAACCTCTTTCCGCTTCTACGGATCTGTATAAGATCCTAAATGATTAATAATAAAATAACAGGCCTGGAGAGAAGACTCAGATACTTTAGACTGCATTGTTTAAAACTTGCTGTACGTTTTCTTTGGTCTGAAATTACTTCTTTCGCTTTTTCATAGAGTGAAGGTTTCCTCCGAGTCTAAATCTGTTCTGGTGCTGATAGTGGTGATCCAGGGCCAAGCAACATGAGCTGTCAAAGCACTACCAAGCAGACAACATGCTACACTAGAACACAGCGGTTCTGCACACAGATACAAACACAATAACGCCGTAGGAAAACAAAGGCAACAGTCACCCCCGAAACTGCATCATTCCAAATACTGATCCAAATCAATCCCACTCTAATGCTCAGTTCAGGCAGATGAACTCTATTGAACCAGAATCGATTGACCGAGAAGCAAATTGTTAGAATATGATATCGAAATGTCTTTATTGTAGAGAATAATACAAGCAGTGAACAAGATTCACTTAATTAAATAATCAGACATGTTAACACATGAAAGAGCGACGTGTGTGCGGGCGTGTGCGTGTTTCAATGAATAATGCAGCTACTTTAATTTGCAAGAAGAGACAGGAACTCAGGCTGATCATCTGATGAAGGAGCGATTGCGTAATTCCAACGAAAGCTTTTCTATGCGATATGAAGTGGAAAGCAGGTAGCATGAAACCTTTTTATATCTTCTCAGAATACAACACTGTAGAAATGAAATTTGGATATATTTTAGAGTATCAATGTGCAGCTTGTATATCAGTACAGATTTACTGTCCTCTAAAAAGAACTCAACATACAGCCATTAGTGTCAAAATAACTAGCAACAAAAGTGAGTCCACCCTGGGTGATAACAGCTGTACGTCGTGTAACCGTGCAAAGCCACACGTCCTATTCATCATGTTCACGTTTTTGTCTGCTTGAAAGAACCATACAAATTTGTGTATCTTGTATTAAAGCAAAACTTTGAGTGCTTTGAGTCCAATTCTCACATACTGACTAGTGGATGTTCAACATGCACCTCATGGCAAAGAAACTCTTTGAGGATTCGAGAATCTGAGTTGTTGCTCACCACAAAGATGCTGAGGCTGTAAGAAGATCAGTAACACCCTGAAACTGAGTAACAATACAGTGGTCATGGTCCTACACAGGTTTCCCAATACGGGTTCTACTCAGAACAGACTTTGCAAGGGTCCATTAAAGAAGTTGGGTAGAGGATGAGTATAGGATATAATATATGAATATATCATTATACAGTACATAAAATATAAGTTGCAGTCTTTCTTGCAAGCAAATGAAAGGTGAAATCTGGTTATTATGGCAACCACTACGCAGCTTCCTCTAACCTTTTCAAGCAAATCGCATTCGGCCTTCAGAAATGAAGAAAAAAAAAATAATTGGGTGAGGAAAAGCCAGAGAGGTGATGATGTTGGGACTAAATCTGTGGTTAAGGCTCTGGGTTACTGATCAGAAGGTCTGACCCCAGCTTCCTTAAGAAGGTGGTAACTCAGTAGTTAAGGGTCTGCATTACTCATCGGAAGGTCAGCGGTTCACTATGCTAAAATACATAAAAAAATAAAAACAGTTTAAAGTAAAATTCTATTACTTCAAGACCATCTGGAAATCTGAGGCAATAAACTTGGCCTTTGGTTATCTTGTGTCTGAAAAAGCAACCACATTCCTAACATTCCAGAGCTCCGTAAACGTCTGTGAAGATCAGGGTGGAGAAATAAGACATATGTATACAGTGAAAAGTAAAAAAGTACTCATAAAGCAAAGAAAACTGAAAAACACACACACCCACACACACACACACACACACACCACACACACACACACACACACACACACACACACACACACACAGAACCCCTGGAGGAATTGGGCCATGGATTTCAAGCTCATCATCACTCACACACTAAAAACCACAACAGATCAACAGTATGGAGCAAATCACTTCAACCACTGCTGCAATAAAATGACATCTATATGGATTATGTGTGTGTCTAATCTAAAAGTATTCTGTAAGCATTGTCAACACCATGCCCTTCATCATCATCATCACGCCCAGACTCTTTTTAACTCCTACCTTAAGACATGAGGGTTGCAGCAGGAGGACGAACAGCTTCTAATATCCACAGGTGTGCAAAAAATGAGCTCAAAAGGAATGTTTTCTCAAGTTAAGAGGCGTCACTCATAAACACACACTCATGCAAAAACATGTGACTAAGGGGATCTGATAAGTTGCTCCAAAGACCATATTTACTCCACACACACACACACACACACACACACACACACACACACACTTGTCCTGTCATGCAGAACACATTACCAGAGGCAAAGTGATGTGTATGCTGATAAGGGCTCCACTTTTACCAAACGTCAGAATTATTCTGAACTCACACCCAGGCTTTACAGAATGTACTGAGCTGAAAGAGACAAATTCGTCTCACCACGAGCTCATCCCGAGTTTCCCTTCGAACCGGCAGCCACACAGAAGCAGGGAGATATAAAAAAAGGAAGCATAAGCAGCGATTCATAAATAGGCTTCAAGAAAAGGAGAGGGATTTCAGGGGGGGTTTTTTGGAAAAAGAAATAAAGAGCATCTTTTGTTTCTTTCTTCCTCTTCAGCACACAGACGGGTGGCTTGTTCTGCCACTGGATTACAGGTCAGATGTTTAATTGCTTGTTAACAAATGTTTGCTCTGCCGTGTCGAGCTGCACCGACTTCCTGCCAAAAATAGAGCCAGTGAAGCTCTGAAAAGTTGGAAAGCCAAGAAAACTGTAACAGTGCTGACTGTGGTACTGTATAAACAACAGACCAATAGGATTAAATGGCCTGCACAGGAACAGGAACAATCCTGTCACAATTGCTCATTCCATCACCCCCAGATATCAAACGCCAATAAAATATTAGACTTTCAGTCCAAGTCAAGTTGCAAACATTGCATTGAGTGAAAATATTTCAGAATGAGTGTGCAGAGAGTGTGGTCAAGCGGCAGGGTTTCTGAATGAAGGGGGAGCTGGGGGAACTGAGTGGTAAGGAGCATACACCTGATAGTGGTCTTGACTAATGAGCGTTCTCTGTTCCAGTGAGCAGAAGAAGGGTGGGAAAGAAAGGGAAGAAGCAGATAGACAGAAGCATAGAGGGAGAAAAAAAGATGTGTGGGTGCATGTGTACCTCCCATTCTTAGATCCCTAAACCAAAAGGCTCTGTACACCTATAATTTCCAAATATACACATATTAAACTTGCTTCTATACATTTCTCATTCATTTCAAGCTTAAAATAGACTAGTTCCTTCGGCTGATGATTTTGGGTCCTCAAAATAGAAGCAAAATGTACACTCTAAATTTGGAAATGAGTAAATATAAAACATATAAACCGATCAGACATGACAATAGTATTATGAGCGGTGAAATAAATAATATCTCTACATTATGGCACCTGGAGAGGGAGAAATGGGCGAGCGTAAGGATTTGATCGAGTTTGAACATCGGTCAAAACATCGGAGCTTTGGGCAGTGTGGGCAGGTGCCAAATCCTGCTGGAAAATGAAATCAGCATCTCCATAAAGCTGGTCAGCAGAGGGAAGCATGAAGTGCTCTAAAACTTCCTGGTAGACGGCTGTGCTGACCTTGGACCTGATAAAACACAGTGGACCAACACCAGCAGATGCCATGACTCCCCAAACCACCACTGACTGTGCAAACTTTACACTGGACCTCAAGCAACATGGATTCTGAGTCCTCTCCTCTCTTCCTCCAGACTCTGGGACCTTGATTTCCAAACAAAATGCAACATTTTCTTTCCTTTCATCTGAAAAGATGACTTTGGCCCACTGAGCAATAGTCCAGTACTTTTTGTCCTCGGCCTAGGTAAGACACCTCTGACGTTGTCTCTGGTTCAGGAGTGGCTCGACACGAGGAATGCGTCAGTTGTAGCACATGAATACGTCTGTGTGTGGAGGCTCTTGAAGCACTGACTCCAGCTGCAGTCCACTCTTTATGAATCTCCCCAAATTCTTGAATGGGCTTCGTTTCACCTTTTTTCTATCACATTTTTTTCTTCCATTCAACTTTTCATGAACAGCAGCTTCTTTAGCAATGACCTTTTGTGTCTCTCCCTCCATGTGCAGGGTGTCAATGATCATCTTCTGTCAAATCAGCCGACTTCCCTGTGATTGTGTAGCCTGAATCAGACTTTATGTGTTTGTTAGCAGGTTTTTAAATCGAATTAACTGATTAGCGTGTGACACCATGAGTCTCCAATATTGAACTTATTTCACATTATTCAAATTTTCTGAAATACTGAATTTTGGGTTTCATTGACTGTAAGCCAAAAACCCAGCCTTTAGGGTTGCACAAGCCAGTGCACTCTTAGTGCAGGTCCCAAGCCCGGAAAAATAGGGAGGATTGCATTAGGAAGGGCATCCAGAGTAAAAACGTGCCAAATCGAACATGCGGATCACGAATGATCCGCTGTGGCGCCCCCTAATGGGAGAAACCGAAAGAAAGAATGAATTGGCTGTAAGCCAAAATATATACAAGTTTCACTTTTTGTATTGATTTACTAATGATATTCTAATTTATTGAGATGCACCTGTAACGTTACTGCTCTATTAATATCTCTACTGTGAAATTACCACAGGAAATTTCTGGTTTCCTGCAATTTGACATGTATTCCGATAAAGTAGCACACTTCATAAATTTGAAGTGAAATACAAATTTGCATGGAGATATGTCATTGTTTTGGAAATTTTCAGCTCAAATAATTGTTGCAATCAGCAAACAAATAATAAATATGACTTGAAATCTGTCCTGGTAATTACAAAAGATAAATAAATAGTGGATTAGATGTTTTTTGTTGGATCCTTTACCAAATGGCTAAGATTAGAATTGGATTTAGGAAAGAATAAAATTTTTGGAACTGAAAATGTTCCAAAATGTACTAATGAACACATATGATTTGCTTTTCATTTTGGGTTCAAATGTGAATATGCTATATTTATTCAATTTACTTTGTAAGTTTACCTCAATTCTGTTTTATTTTTATCCCACATTTAACAAAGCACATTGTTCTAAAGCAGCTTTACAGAATTAAATAGATTACAAATATGCATTTTAACATAAAAAAAAAAATACTCCCTATAAGTTCATCCCTATAAAGTCAGCCAAAGGTGACAGTGGTGAAGTAAAAACTCCCTGAGATGAATGCATGAGGAAGAAACCTTGAGAGGAACCAAACTCAAAAGGAAACCTGTCCTCATCTGAGTGACACCAAAAATCCATTCATTACAGTTGTTTAACATTGTTAAGGTTATAATGGTATTGTTTTAAATGATTTATCATGTTAACCTTCCGGTACACAGATTAGGGGGTTTCCAGGTGTCTCGGCGCATGTTGGCAGAGTTTTTTCCGGGTCGAGATCAATCTTTGGTGAATGTATTTGAACTAATTGAGTAGACAACACAGTCCATGGCACTATTAGATCACAAAATTTAAAAGAATCCAAGGTGGTCAGTTTAATGAACAGATAAAGATGACTAACGAGAGAGGAAAAGGATGGCTTTTTTGCCATAAGGAACAGAACTAGAAGTGAATGTTATGCAAGAGATATGAAACGGTTTATATGATCATGCACAAATTGCCTTTCTTCAGTTCTTCCTTGGAATTCCTCAGCCTTTTTCACTAAAATTAAATGCTGAAGTGCAGCAGGTCTGTAAAAATTTTTAAGTGAGTAAGAACTGATCCTGAAAACATGTCCAGTAAACTTGACTCAAACGTAAAAAAATTTTTAAATAGTTATTGCTAACAGCCACAATGTCCTGGTTTTAAAAAGTTTGCTATCTTACTAACAAGAATTACTTCCTGTTATCTTCTTCTTTGTAATAAGGTATATTTTATTGGTTTCACAACACTGGAATTTGGACTTTCTTGTAAACATTTTTAAACTGTTTACATTCAATAGTAAAAAAAAAAATCTTCATGGTTCTTGAGTTTGACGAAAACACCCCCCGACACCCCACCCCCCAGAGTAATGTATCCTCATGTAGAGAGCTTCCTTATTGTATCAAGTGATTAAAAAATATATATATATTAAACTCCATCCATAAGAAGGGCATTAAAATAAAGCAAGAAGATCTATGGAGCAGAAGGGGACAAGAACTTCTGTCATCTAAGTGATTTCCGTTTATTGTTTTTTTTTTTTTTATTAAATCAGATGTGTTTGGGTATCTTTGTGGGTTTGTGTATAGTTATCAAGGACCCTTTCTTGAATAACGCAGTTAACCTTCACACCTTGACCCAACAGTTTCTACCACAGACACATGATTTTATTTACCTTTATAACGGTGACCATCACACTAACGCACTCTCCTAATGAGCTGCTCCACATACATCTTTATGCGGCACTCGCACACTTTTCCTTTCGCTGTACATCCTTTCACTTTCACCTATAGCGTTTGCTATAAATAAACTTCCAGAAAAAGCTGTTTATAGCTGACAATATCCTGAGACAGAAAAATGTAGAAAAGCAGACGGGACAATGTTTATGTTGCGTCTCGTGACACAGTGTAATATTTAACGGAACCCAGACAGCAGGCCGGTCGTGTGTAACGTCCGCATGTGTGAAATCACTAGTACGTGTGCCTCGATTCGGGCGCCTACGAAAAAAATTAAACACCAGTGGAATAGGAATGTGTTTGATGCCAGTTGCTATGGCAACAAAACATTGGACCTTATAAATGAGAGGGGTGTGTGGGGGGGTGGACTTGAAGATGTGAAAACTGCAGCTTATTATAAGCTATATAAGCACACACACACACACACACACACACACACACACACACACACACACACACACACACACACACACACACACAGTATATATTCTTGGATTTCTGAGGCAGTAGAGATGTACAGAGAAGCTGAATGACTCATGCTTTTGCCCCATGAGCTGTCTAACTCTGGCTGAACCGAATCACAGGCGAAGGCTGATTTTGAATTTGTATAGCCATGATTCAAACAAATCACTTTATCACTTATGGCTCCTAATCTACTGCCATACAGCTGATATCTTTATCCCAGGCTCAAATAGTAAACAGGATTAAGGATGGCTTCAAATTTACACAGCAACTTTTCAAAGGTTTTAAATGCTGGCTTTAAGAAATGATACCAACAATCTCTTATAAACCATTTGGTCCCCAAGTGGGTGCATTAGTCCCCCAGCTACTGGTGTACAGTGTTTAACCAGTCTCAAGTCTTTTTTAATCCAGATTAAATTTGCACCAAGAATGTGCAGGATTTATATCTGGTAATCAACTTGTTTTAGGTACCTTAAGTATTTTAGATTCCGTACAGTTTTCAATATCAATCACTCATTTAGTCTACGGTGCAAACACTCAACACACCCATGAAGTGGTTTCACATCAACGGCCTGGGGTTCCATTAAATTATGGAGTAAGAACGGGAGCTTTGAGGATGGATTTGGACTGTAGTTAATGTCAACAGTCTGCTACAATGACTCAGGACTACAGTTTGCATCTGATCCCCATCACGGCACACCTTAACAACGTTTATCTGTAACAAATGGACATTCGGTGCAACCAAGATGAGGATGATTCCCCTCTCCAGTCTGGTTCCTATTAAGGTTTTTTTCCTAATGCCATCTCAGGGAGTTTTTCCTTTCCACAGTCGCCACCGGCTCGCTCATCAGGGACAAACTTACACTTTTAAAGAACATTCATTCATTCTTTATTACCCCATTACCTGTGTAAATCTGCTTTAAGTGGAGACTTAAAAGACTGCTTGAAGTCTACCGAGTGGTCTACCCGCTTTGCCCAGTGGGCTAGGAGTATACCCAGTGGTCTACTCACTTTTATGCAGTGGGCTGGGAGTCTACCCAGTGGTTTACCCACTTTACCCAGTTGGCTTGAAGTTTACCGTGTGGGCTTTTTTAGAAAGCTTGCCAGCTTCAAGAACGTGAAACAAATAAACTTTAAAGAAATTCAGCTCGCTGTATTTTCCCGGAGAGGCTTGCATGCATTCTCAGCACAACTACAAGAGATTAGAATCTATCCTTTTGTCATCTATCCTTATTTTCCGAATAACAGAGTAAGAGTGGTGCGGGTTTTCGAATTGCGATGTAAATCTGCAATGTGTGGTCATTATACACACAACCTGGCACGTCCTTCTTCTTCCATCTTTTGGGCAAAAATACTAGAACTATGCCTGTATATAATAAAGCTCACACAGACTGCACACTGTGCACTAAGCCGCATGTTCCTTCTGGCTCTCAAACTCATAGTCATTACAATGAAATGCTGTTAAAGGAGTCGCAGCAGCTCTGTAAGAGCGTCCAGCTTTAGAACCGATCCTGAAAACGTGTCCGATGAAGTTTTCTAGAATTGAACTAACTTAAATCGGAAACTAGGCCTGATGAAATGTTTTAAATAGTTATTAACAGCCACAGTGTCCTGGTTTTGAAAAGTCATTGCTGCTATGTAACATTACATAACATATCTTGCTTACATTAGATAAACGATAAAAAGCCTTCTGGAAAGTTCCATAGGGAGTCAGGGTCAGGCGGTGAATAAAGTAATGTAGTTATGCAGATTATTACTATTAATTGTTATTTCTGAATTTTTATTTTTCAAAAAGTCCTGATTTTAAAGTGTATTTTTTTTTATAGAAATAAAGGCAAAAAGAAAAAGAAACTAAACCTTTAATTACAGACAAATCTTTCAGGAATCAGCTCTAAGCCAGATGGACACTCCAGCTCCCTGCGGTTGCTTCAACCTACAAGCATGGACGATTTGGAATCCCAACACACACCCTCATAATGACTGAACACAGCTATAGCCCATACATACTACCATTTGGTAGATGCCCTTATTCAGAGCGACTTACATTTATCTTATTTATAAAACTAGACAGCTATGAGGTTAAGAGCCTTGCTCAGGGGCCCTGGAGTGTTAGCTTGGTGTGACTGGGATTTAAACTGAAGAACTTAAGTCCAATGACTTAACCACTAAGCTACCACTATCCCATTACACACACACAAACACAGAAAGACAGACACACACACACACACACACACAAAAGTAAGTTAAGGTTCTGGGTTACTGATCAAATGGTCGAGGGATTCAAGCCCCACTATCGCCAAGCTGCTACTCTTAGGCCCATGAGCAAGGCAGGGGTGGAGCTGGGGTGGCCAGGGGTGGCTGCAACCACCATGGACATAGTGACGGCCACCTGGCTCATAATTGCATTTGCACTAAATTAATTTCTCAAATATTGATCTGGAAGAACCTTGATCATTAGGGGTGCCTATACTAGGCAATGTGAATAAACATTCGTGAAACAAATCCTCATAACATTTTCAAGCTACATTTTAAAGCTATTTATTTTTTTTCTTTTTATCTTTGTTTGATGTTCTGTACATTGTAGCTTAATGTACAGAACATCAAACAAAGATAAAAAGAAAAAAATAAATAAAAACATTATGAATCAATAAACTTAAAACATAACAAATATATAAGTGCAGAAAGGCCACACTGCAGTGAGGATTTGCATTTGAAATGTCGGCAAATCCAATGAAATCGACTAAATTGTCTGTGCGAGCACGCTCTAAGTACAGAGCAGCATCGATGCAGCAAAAAACTATCAAAAATGGATGTACAATATTAAATTAGAACAGAATATGCCTTTACAGAATCTCATTTAGACATTGTTAAATGCTCCTGTGTCGGTCACGGAAACTTCAATCTGGCACAGGGGGGTTGGATTTATTCACAGGTTAAAAATATTTATTGAAATATTTTTTATAACATTTTTATTTACATTATTATAATAAGGTGTATATCAACTTATGGGAGAAAAGGTTTAGTTCTATGTTCAGACATTGAGCCCCACCACATAACCAAAATGGCATGATCCTTATTTCATAACACCTCTGTGAATATTCGTCTGTGAGATTCGTAGTCAAACCAGGCTCCTCCTATTGAAGCATTGAATCTTTAACTATTTAGGGGGCACCACTAGTCAATATGAGAATTTTTAGATCGCAAAACTAGCGGAATTTCCCGAAGAAAAAAAACACGCCATTCGTGAAAAACTGCGAGACGAGATGTGGTTGTGAGTTGAGCACCGCTAATACTTTTTTTGTAAGGTTGAATGAGTGCCATGTTTGTTTGCATAATGATATTTTCTGTGCCCCTTCAGAGTAACTGCTGGCCCCTGCCTGGCCACCCCTATAAAAAATCCCTGGCTCTTAACCCTCCATGCGCCAGGGGTGCTGTATCATGCCTGACCCTCTGCTCTGAACCTCAGCTTCCTAAAGAAAGAATTTTACTGCTGTAGTGTACACATGACAAGTAAAAAAGTACTTTTCAAAGTCATTCATTTAACCACCTTTATGTCGTTCACCAAGCCTTCCATCAATTGTATTGTCTTATTATATATTAGTTTTCTTTGCACACCAAATTGGATGAATTTCCCGTTAAAACTGTGGCTTGCGTTTGCATGCGTCTGCACTTATGTTTTCAGAGATCTGAAGAAGAACAGAGAGATAAACGGAACATATTGAGGCCTTGAAAAGTCACCTACTCTATAACTGAGAGATTAATGCAGGAAAGCGTCAGTCGATCTTTGGCCTTGTCTGTTGTTTTGGACATTGAGTGGCTCTATAGAGCAGCGGAGTGAGAAGGACTAATGAGTTTTAGAGATTACAGTAATAACAACCACTGGGAACTTTAAAGAGACAATGACAGAGATTAATTCTCTTTAGCAACAGGAAAAGATAAAGAGCACAGTTTCTGCGATGACGCTTCACCTTAGAGTGACCTCCATTTTTTTTTCTTTCTCTTTGTGTTTCTGCAGAGGAGGGTGGCAGACGGCATCCAGACAGTGCTGGTGAGTGGCTGCTGCCAGGATCTCATCATTACAGACATCGCCGTCACTGACTCCCACTCTGTGCTATCAGGAATCGCGTTACCATGGTAACCACACCTGCCCACACAGGGTCCGAAAAGGAAGTGACATACAGGAAGTGATATAGCCTCTAAAAACTGAGCACCTCATCACGTATTACACCACGGACTCGACTTTCATGCGTGTAAAAAATAATGAAAACACAGCGCTGTGGTATAACGCGTCTCTCGTCGCCACCTACTGGCGATGTAAACACGTTTAGTGACTTCGACACTCGTCGGCCCTGACGACGCGCATGCGATCAGAGTTGCTTTAATGCGCGCTTCATTTTATGTGGGTTTGATGTATGACTTCTTCATGCAACTGCTGTAGAATGTGTTCAGAATTAAAGAGGCATGTGGGGAAAAACAAGGCACCAGTGTTTGCAGCAATCTATTGATAAAGTAGAGTTTCATCATTCGCTACGTGTAGACTATTTATAACCGCAAAAGCTTTCAAAATCATCTCATGCTGTCTTAGTCAGCTTTCTTTCAAAACTCCTCAAGCACTTTGCATAGAGTTTCCAAAGTAAAACTCTGCAGCATATTCACTATATGGACAAAACTACAGAGACTTGTCGAGTCATAAGAGATTCTTCTCCTATCACAATACTGAATCCACACAAATGTATAAAATGTCTTTTGAATCGTTAACTTTAACTTTTTTCTTCACTTGAATTACAAAACCGGTTCCAGCATGTGCACAAAGCCAGGACCATGTAGATCTGCTTTCCATGGTTTGGAAGATGTGGAAGATCTTTTTCTATAGAGCTTCAAACCCTATGGAACATAAAGAATGTGACTGCTGACTGCAGGCCTCCTCCCTTTCTCACCTCCACTTTACTAACACCCTTGTGGCTGAACGAATCTCCACAAATCTCCACAAAGTCTAGTGGAACAGCTTCCCAAAAGAGAAAAGTAAAGGTTATTATAACGGCAAATAGGGGTTCAATGTGGAATGAAATGTTCGGAAAAAAGCTCTCATAACGCTCTCATAACGCTTTTACCTAACTCCTTACTAAAACCTTACTAAAACCCATAGACTAAGTAATCGTATAGATAAAGTCATAAACTATGACCAAACCGGTTTTCTCAAAGACCGATTTGCCTTCGATAACATCAGGCTTCTACATATTATTCATAAATCCAGTTCCTGTCCGGCCGCCTCCACAGTCATTTCATTGGATTTTAATAGGATTGATTTTAGCTTTCTTTAGGCAGTTCTTAATCATGTAGGGGCTGGACAGCGATTCATTCAAACGGTTAAAACGCATTAGAATTGCTGTTCAGCACGGGTTCTTACAGGCTCTTTGGCATCTTGCTCTTTTGTTCTTGACCCGGGCACCCGTCAATCCCGTTATCACCCTTGCGCTTTACTTAGTGGATTTTTATCAGTGGAACCATTGGCACAAGCAGTAAGGCACACTTTAACAATACAATCTATTATCTGCATAAATACCTCACATAAAATCTCTCTCTATGCTGACGATATTCTGCTCTTTATTTTTATGTCCGTTCCTGAGTGCTTAAACCTTTTCAAGATATTTGGTAGTCTTTCAGGTTACAAATAAATTGGAATAAATCTGCTCTAATGCCTCTGAATGAGGCAGCTTGACAAGAATCTAATAGCGTATCTCCCATGATACCCATAGCCAAATAGTTTACATAATTAGGTATTGCTATATTTCCCTCAATACATCTTATTTTAATTATAAAACTCTTCTGAATAAGATCTAGAAGGACTTGAACAGATGGTCCACCGTATGTTTAGCTCTTCACGGAAGAATATTTACAATTAAAGTGAATGTACTTCCCAGGGTAAATTTTATATTCTCCATGTTGCCTCTTCCACCGCCTGAAGGTTTCTTCAAGGAGCTTAATGCAGCTATCTCTAGATTTATATGGATGGGGAAAAAAACTGAATCTGACTTAAGAAATTAGATAGAGGTCTGTCATTTCCTAATTTTGAATTATATATCTAGATTTTTAAATAAGGCTAATCAAAACCTGGGTCAGAAATCAATGGACCTATTATCGAATATTCATTTGATGGATGGAAAAAGGTTGAGAAAATGATGGATGGCCCTTTCTTATATACTAAGACCACTTCATTATGGCATAATAATTGTTTATCCACTGGTAACAAACTCTTTGTTTTTAAAGCCTGGTCTGATGCTGGTGTTCATACAGTGAATGACATTTATTGTGATATCGGCCTCAAATCGTTTCAGAAATTAAGTGCTGAGTTTTCTTTACATGGATTTTCCTACTTTTTATATTTGAGACTAAGGTCAGCGTTAAAGGCCTATTGCGTTTCTTTGGCCTGCAAGTGCTCCCACATCCTCTATGGGAATGGATGGACATTAATACTGCTTCTAATAGTTTAGAACTCAATCTTTCGATTGCAGTACAGTCAACCCCCGATAATTCGCGGTTCGGAACTCGCGGCAAGGAAAATTTGCGGGTTCTCATTTGGAACCTAACAAACAAGTTGCGGATTATCTTAAAATTTGTGGGAATCCGCAGCGGGAGCGCATGTTCAGGAACGTTAGGAATAACTTTTTTTTTAAGTATTTGGTCAAATACTGTACACTATTACATTTATAACGTGAGATAATGTCTAGATGAATTCACTAAGGTACCACAGGGGCTGCATCCAAAATTTGCGGATTTTCGGAACTTGTTTTAGAACATACCCCACTGTATACTTATATTCCAGCTATCCACTCCTGGGAAAGGAAATGTCTTGCTCAATCTGATTGGGATGTTGTATCGGCCAGATGTTTTACTTCTTATAAGAATCTTGCACATCAGATGATACATTTACCAATAGAGCCTATATCACTCCCAGTGTACTATACAAGATGAAGGGTAGATCTGATCCTTACTGTCATTTATGTAATGAATCTACAGTAGGCTCTTACATGCACATGTTTCAGGAATGCCCAGTGGTGGTTCCTTTTTGGAACTTTGTATGTTCTGTTCTTTTCGATTTCCTGTATCGAGATATACAGTACCTCCGAGATACCCTTCTTTTTCTATTGTTAGACGATTCCATTCTCCAGTTAAATGCTCATCAAAAAAGGATCATATCAACTGCAAGTACTGCCGCCAAAAAGACTATTTTGAAGATATGGATAGAACCATCCACTGCCACAACTATCATACGTCAGAGACATTGTCTTGTTGGAAGGTACCACTGCCAGGCTTAATGGTGCAAAGGAGGTTGCTAGATATGCTGAAAAGTACTACTTTGCTTATCTGACTTTTATTTCTTCTATATTTATTTCTTTATACAAGTGGTCGGCTTCATGGCATCTGTTTGTACATAGTTCTTTTGAACTGTGTTCTGTGATATGTTTGTGAAGTGAAACTAAATTTGAATAAAAATGTTGATCACAAAAGAGTAGTCTCAGAATACAGTTCCATTACTATAAAGAAGAGGTCCAAACCTGCAACTGAGACCTTCTCACCGAACATCAGTACTCTGCTTTTACTAATGCTCTTGTATCTGAATGATCACAAATTTACCAGGCAAGCAAAAAAATGGGTGTAAGAAAAGTGAAGCTTATTATAATGGGAAAGCTGGAATTTACGATGGTCCATGAGTTAGGAAAATGTAAAATTTTACATTTGTCCAAGTGCCTGCTGCCACATACAGTACTGTACATATATACTGTATAGCTTATACATTACGGTAGGGGTGTTCCTGACAGGATTTATATAGTCAAATCAGAATCTTTAAGTCTTGGCCCTATGTGCGACTGATAGACGAATCACATGTGTTTGGGGCAACAACGACGGCAAAGACACCAGGTAGTCAACAAGTGGGTAAGGCAACCTTTATTTTGTTTTACTCACAGAATTAATTTAATAATAAAGCGACCACAACTGCCTGACAAGTGATAGACAAAACTGACGATGCCTTTTTAAAATCTGTTTAAAGTTATAATAAATGTGGATCAACTTTAGTAAAAAGAACCCTTCAACAATTTTAAAACCACGATGTACTGAACATCAGACAAAGATATAGAAGAAAATGTATAAAAAAACATTTTGAATCAATAAACCAAAAAAAAAGTAATAAATAATTGCAGAAAGGCCACACAGGATTTGCATTTTACATGTCGGCAAATCGAATTAAATCATCTAAATTGCTTGTGCGAGCTCGCTTTAAGTACAATGCACCGAAAAACTAATAAAAATTAATTTGCAGAATTAAATTAAAACAGAATATACCTTTACAGAAAGTCATTGTTAAATATTTAAGTCCCTGCCCCCAAGACGCTCCTGTATCACTCACGGATTATGGAAAGTGAAACTTTAATGTCACAGGGGGGGTTGTACTTATTCAAGCACATTACAAATATTTATTAAAAGCTTTTTTTTTATTTACAGTATTAATATAATATACTGTATATTAACTTATTTGGAGAAAACCGCCAGTTCTGTCAGGTGAAATCAGACATTGATCACCCACACATAACCAAAGCAGTATGATCCTCGTTTTTATAGCATCTCTGAAAGATTTAACTGTGAGACTGGTAGTTAAATCAGGCTTCTTCTATCAAAGCAGCGAATCTTCGACTATTCGGGGTCAAACCTACAGTATGGTACTGTTAATTGCTCTGTTTTTACTGTCATTTGTTCAGACTCCTGGGTCATGTCTCGATATACAATATTTTAATATATATTACAATTGAGAATTGGGGACTTCCTGTAATCTGATTTGGATGTTTAACAGGCACTTGTAGTTGTGGTATTTGGGCCACGCAAACATTTTTATACATAGTGAATTACGCAAGAAATAGCGTGGGAAAAACAGACATCTTACCAGGAAGGGTGCAGTCCTCTGCCGAGCCAGTGGAGTAGTTAGCAGGACTGATGAGAGGACTAGCAGGTGGGCTGGTGCTGAAGCTGGCATAGCCCAGAGATGAGCTCACCTCTGACGGCTCACCACTGTGGCTCAGTACCGGCCGCTGTACATCCTGTGACGAAGACAAGGATGTGCGCTGTTTGGGCTGAAGAACAGAGAACAACACCACACTGGTCATTTGTAGTTCTGAGAGGCTTATATACTTTTCTCTACAAGAAAATTTAAATTTTCATTACTGGCCTTTATCGTGGCTAAGCACAGGGACAAAACACACACAATGTACATGCATCGTTTCATGAGGAAGGTAACGGTGGTGTGTGGCAACAGCCGAAAACCTTGTTGCTCAGCACCTCTGAATCACACCAGCTTGTTTCGTTTGAAAAACATGATGCGCCACTGCTGCTTCTCAGCCAGACAAATTAGACCGAAAAACACCTGTCAATGGGGGTTCATACGGATGCGCCCAGAGAGAACGGGAGAAAAGGAGACGAGGATGATGACGCTATCTGATTGCATAACCACAGCGTGGTTTACATAAGCGTCATCTTCACTTCCTGTTGCATCACAGGTGTCATGCTAATTAATACGTGCCAAATGCTGGCCGAAATTGTGAGCCTCATTTCTGGAGAACCTGTCTCACATGCTCTCTTTCTGTCCACACACATAGTATTTAATATTTCTCAGAGAAATACAACAGCAGAACAAAACATTATGCTCTCCCTTCCAACACGTGGCTCCTGGCTAATGACTACTACTGAATTTACCTTCGATCATGTCTTCGAGCTAGAAAATAGTGGAAAAACAATACATGGTCATCTACATGTTCGTCTTGTCGGAGACCGAGACATGTCCTGAGAGTCACAAAGAATACAGATTAACATGGCAGAGGTAGAGCTGCATCGTTCTGAAGTTGAATCAACTGTATGTTTCTTTAATGTATCATATCGTTGGCTATTCATCAAAATGCGAATCACACCAGTTTCAGTTATGGAGTTTTGGAGTCATCATGAGGAGTTTCCAAGTTTGCGTTTTTGTTACAATTTCCTAGTTGAAGGGGGAATTATTGTAATGTTATGACCTGAAGATAAATGCAGCATACAGTATGCCGCATTTAAGCACCGCCTACTGGCAGCTCCATGAGCATATTTCAAACCCTGCTAACGCAACATCACTGCATTCAGAAGCTGATCTTGAATATTAAGACACTTATTTTCCATTCTACACGTCTGCATTGTCTGTCCAGAGACTCACAGTGCACAGACAAGGCATTCAGAAAACTGCCTACAAAGGATGAGACAGTGCCATTCAGAATCCAAAAATAAAATTCCCTCTCAGCAATTTCTGCACTCTAAATCCGGTGGCTGCACAAAATGTTACTGGCCAAGATTCATTTTGAATTCCACTTGATTCAAGAAGACATTCTAGTGCATTCATGTCCCACAGTCAGGTATTGAACGTAACAAACAGGAATTATTCTGTAGACTACAGTGAAACTAAGTGAATGCAAATGCAATACCCTTCACTGTGTGCAGAGGTGGCAGAAGTACACACATCCTTCACTCTAGTAGAAGTGCAGATACTTATGTTTTGAAAAGCAGCCGACTACCTGTTTTAGTGCCACGCTGGTAACTGAACCTCACGTCATATTAATGTATTAATACGAAACAAATTTCAAATGTTATGTATTGAATGTGTCCAGACTGAACATCCACCATATAGAACACAAGCAGAGAAAAGATGATGATGATCATGTGATCAGGAATGTCTCTGTTCTCCCTCTGTCTCATCCACATTAACCCCAGACTTCTTGTTGCCTTCTGCCTTGCTGATCATTTAGCTTCGTAAAACTATCCTGCGTCTGTAGTGTGCTAGAGATAGGAAATGAAACACCAGCGGTAGGCTGAAAAAGCCACGCAATGACAAAAAAATAGGTTGATGTGCTTAAAACAGCGCAGAATAATAAGAAAAAATATTGACATTTCACTAGATAGATTAAAACTAAAGTAACGAGTCTGTTTTTTAAAATGTAAGAAGTAAAAAGTACAGATATTTGTGTAAAAATATAATGAGTAAAAGTTAAAAGTTGTCCCAAATATAAATAGTGAAGTAAAGTAATGATACCAGAAAAATCTACTTATGTACAGTAATGAAGTATTTGTACTTCATATTGGACACAGTTTCCCTGATTGATAAGGTTCTGGACCACCCCTGAGGAGCTGTTTGATGGATTGGAAAATTGATGTCACATTATATTTGTGGTTTTCAACTATGAAACATCATGACAGCCAAAAATAAAAGATTAGTGTGAATAATGTTATATTGATGTAGTATTTCTTGTTACAATGAGCATATTGGCAAAAGTTTGTGGACACATAAGTACGGTATGTACTTTTTTATGCATTGCATTCCACATTTAGTCCTGGTTAACTCTTATAACTCCCTCCACTCTTCTGGGAAGATGTTCCACTAGATTTTGGAGTGTGCTTGTGGACATTTGTGTTAATCAGCCACAAGGGTGTTAGTAAAGTCAGGTACTGATGTAGGTGAGGAGGTAAGACCTGGAATGACAGTGTTCACATTCCAAAGGTGTTCAGTAGGGATGAGATCAGAGCTCTATAGCAGGCCACTCAAGATCTTCCTCTCCAAATCATGTAAAGCAGATCTTCATGGAGCTAACTTTGTTCACAGGGGCTTTGCCATGCTGGTACAGGTTTGGGTTTCAAAGTTCAAGTTAACGCAACTTTTTATTATATTCATTAATTCATTCATTTTCTCCCGCTTATCCGTAATTCGGGTCGCGGGGGCAGCAGTCTAAGCAGGCCCCCGCCTTCGACTGCTGCCCAATCCTCACAGCACCGTCCCTTACCGTCCCTCCTGCAGGTGGTGAGCCCACGGGAAGGCGGCCCCACGTCACGGTCCTTGATATTTCCCTCGTAAGGGACCCCCGGAGCATAGAGGGTTAAGGGCCTTGCTCAAGGGCCCAAAAACGGCAGCTTGGCGATACCGGGGCTTGAACCCCAGACCTTCCGATCGGCAACCCAGCGCCTTAACCGCTGGAGCCACCACTCCCCCTCCATTTTATTATACTGCATCCAAAAACATTCTGTACAATTGAGTGCCTCCAGCATATGGCAGGAAAAGTCTGGTGTCCCAATACGTTTGTCTATATAGTGTATTCACCTGGGCATAAAATCTTTTTGAACATCCAATTCCACATTTAGTCTTCATTTGCTGTTATAATATGCTCCACTTTTCTGGGAAGATGTTCCACTAGATTTTGGAGTGTGTTTGTGTCAGCTACAAGGGTGTAAATAAAGACAGGTATTGATGATGGTAAGGAGAGGAAGACCAATTCATCCCAAATAAGGTGTTCAATAAGGTGAAGGTCAGTGCTCTATAGCAGGAGCTCTTTCACTCAAACCCATGGAAAGTCTGGAGGAGATCCAGCACCTAGTAGCATGATGTGAGGAAAATAACCCCAAACTCAACACCAAGAAGACGAAAGAGATCATTGTGGATTTTAAAAGAGCCAGTATTTACACTCCCACTCCCATTCACATCAACAGAGCTGCTATTGAGTGTGTGCCCAGCTTTAAGTTCCTTGAAATCCACTTGGATCAACCGGTCTCTGAACTCTTCTATCCTGATTAGAAAGGCACAACCGCACCTGTTTTTTTTTTCTGAGGAAACTTAAAAAGCCCCGTCTACAGGATACTGAAGATCTTTTACCGCTGTGCGACTGAGAGCATCCTCACAAACTGCATCTCAGTGTGGTACAGCAGCTGCACTGCTTCAGCCCGTGAAGCCCTTCAGAGGGTGTTGAAAACTGCCCAGCAAATCATCGGCACTCAACTACCCACCTTGGACAACATTTGCTAATGTCATTGGCTCTGTACATGTACCTTGAACAGTGACTGACAATAAAGTTGAATTCAATCAAATCTAATGCTGGAACAGGTTTGAGTCTCCTAATTTAAGTAAATTTCATGCTACGGCATCCAAAGACATTCTGTACAATTGTGTACCTCCAATTTTGTGGTAACAGTTTAGAGAAAAACCATATGTGGCTTTTGTCCATGTCCAGAAATACTAATAGAAGATAAGTCTTCAAGTGAGTAAAAATTAAATAAAGAAATAGCTTTAACTAATAGAAATGTGCTTTGTTGTAATGGTACACAAGACATTTCATATGTTGTCTTTTTTTTCTTATGTGCACCACATGGAGGAATGAAGCTAATTCACACCGGATATCTTTCTGTAGAAACAGTTTAACACTGAACACTGAGGGTTTTTATATTACATGCATTTAATTTAATATCAAACTCAGCAAAAAAATACAAATCCAGTTCTTGCGTCTCAACGTGTTTGCATGGAAATATTACTCATTAAAGAAAACACTAGCATTGGTTATTTCCTGTTCCCTTTGTCTCCTTTGTTGTTTTTCTCATCTGTATTGTAATTACAGCTGCCAGAATCAGGCTGTCCCAATCCCCCATGTTTCGTTGACACTGTCGTTCATATGAGATTAACCCGAAAGAAAAAAATAAAGCAGACTCCCAGGTGAGCATGGTGTGCGCTCACTGCACGACTTATCCCATGCTAAGTCAGACGTAGCTAAACCTAGCAATCCTTATCCGTTTGATACTGATGGTTTGCACTGTAGGTCGCCGTGCTAATGTGTTTAGCGACAAAATCCGTTGTTTCACAGTTGTGCCCCAGTAAGCAAAGCTGCTCTCATCAAATCTTAAAGACACCTCTCAGGAATGCTAATTATTCACAGCTGTAGTTGCTAATGAGCCTGTTACCCCCACACACAAACACACACACACACTTCCTGTCACCCTGACAAACACATACACACTATCACTATGTGATGGCTGTGTTATATCTAATGAGCTTGTCATGTTAAAGTTTAGGTAACGAGCACAGCATGCGTGTTCATCCGTATCCAGAGATGGCAAAAGTACACACATTCTTAACTGAAGTAAAAGTAAAACTGCTTATGTTTTATAAGACTCTGGTAAAGGTTAAAGTACTGATGACACTTTTTTAACTCAAGCAAAGAAGTTTGAGCTCTGACATGTACTTAAGTAAAAAAGTAGCCATTACGACTACCAGTATTAGTGTCATGCTGGTAACTGGACCTCACATAATATTCATATATGGGAGTGGTAGCTCAGTGGTTAAGACGCTGGGTTACTGATCGGAAGGTCAGGGGTTTAAGCCCCGGTATCGCCAAGCTGCCACTCTTGGGCCCTTGAGCAAGGCACTTAACCCTTAACTCTGTGCTCCAGGCGTGCCGTATCATGGCCGACCCTGGGCTATGCGAAGAATGAATTTCGCTTTAATGTATATGTGACAAATAAATTCTATTCTATTCTATATATCTATATACTAACACAAAACAAATTAAAATTTTCTTATCTAATGAATGTATTTAGACTGAACATCCACCATATAGAACACAAGCAGAGAAAAGATGATGATGATGATCAGGTGATCAGGAAAATCTCTGTTCTCAGTCATGTTTACATCATTGACTCCCTCTGTCTCATCCACATTAACCCCAGACTACTTGTTGCCTTCTACCTTGCTAATTGTTAGCTTCGTAAACTAGCCTGCCTTTGGTGTGTGAGAGCCAGGAAATCATGCACCAGAGGTAGATTGAAAAAGTTGTGCAATGACAAGGGACAGGTTGATGGACTAAAAACGGCATGCAGTGAGAAGAAAAATATCATGTCACCAAATAGATAAAACTAAAGTAGGGAGCCTGGTTTGAAAATGTAAGAAGTAGATATTTGTGTAAAAAATGTAATGAGTGAAAAATAGTGAAGTAAAGCACTGATAGCAGAAAAACTTAAGTACAGTAACGTAAAGTATTTGTACTTCATTACTTCTTATCTCTGTCTGTATCACACACACCAAATGTGACCCCTTACACGCCGAAAAACTAATGGAAAAAATTATGAATTGCAATCATGTTGATTATAATGTGAGCCTAAGGAACTGCAGGGCGATGAATGCCATTAAGTCTCCCACTGAAACATTCCACACACTTCTATGCCAGATGCTAATGTACTGTAGCCTGACTATACCCCAAGACACGGCTCTATGATTTCAAACTTTCTGCCTTCCCTCTTTTACACTGTGAACTGGGGTTCTTTTTTCGGGAAAGGATAACACATTAGCGCTAGAATGCTTCGAGCCTCGGTTGTGCTGTGCCATCTGTGCCGAGGGATTCCCGCGGCCTCTTATCTGAGTCGCTCTTTCAGTTTGTTCGAGAGCATTAGCTTTTATATTACCTCATTTAGCACGCCTGTCATGCGGCTCACACCAAGAGAGTTCGTAAACACCGGGGACATCTCCTGCACCGGTTTCAAAAACATGCACAGCATTAGGGAAATGTTTGGAGCAAAAACATGCTCATCTGATGTGAATTAGGCCAAATCAGTGTATCAAAATGTTTTGCTCTGTTTTCAGAAAAAAATAAATGCTGACGGTAAGCACATAAACAGAACCACAAAAAAAAAAAATCTTTATTTCCTATTTTTTTTCCTCTATTTCATAGGCTAAATAATTTCAGATCCTCATTGCGATGAAGAGAGCATGAGGAAATACAAATACACTTTTAAATGAACATTTATTGAACACAGAAGCGCATGCAAGACTATCATTTCATTCGGTTTATTGTTTTTATGCTTCTGTAAGGGCACACACTTATTTTTTTCGCACAGGTGAAAAGGGTGTTGGATAAATCTTTCTTTCAATAAATGAAAGGATCATTCCAAACCTCAGGTTGTATTTGCTTTATATTATTAAGAATTTAGAGTTGACCTTAAACCTTGTGGTTCTAGGAGAAAAATCAGTAATAATTCAAAATAAACCCTGTAAGAGCCAGTTTAGAGGGATATAATAATCCAGCATGCGGTCTACTTAGCATCAGCACAGGCAATGTTACCTTCATTATTTAAATAGTACTGTAGTTATCACATCAATGATAAAAAATAACCCAACATTTCTCCTTGTCTGCTGTCTAAATTTAAGCCACCTTAATAAGCCTCTTTTATCTACAGCAGGGGTCCACAAACTAAAATGTTATTCTGAAAATGAAATTTTAAATATATGTTTTACTTTTATAATATCTGTATTTGAAAATAAAGGTTGGCTTTCAAACTGAAATTTCTCTTAATTATAAATAGAGTTCGAGGCACCGATAGTTGATAGCTGGAAATTCTGCTATCTGCAAAAATCCATACCATAGTTTTTCCGGCTTCCACTTTCCACTGTCAGTACGACTGCGGCTTCCAGAGGTGAATCGCTGAGGCCATGTGCTTTGTTTTTACACTTGAGACTGTGTGCTGTATTTATTTCCTTTAACACATTTTCAGGATTCAGTAAAAAAAATGTATTAAATTCATTTTTATTTGTGTAGCGCTTTTAACAATGAACATCGTATCAAAGCAGCTTTACACAGATATTGTGGTGATAAAGAATGAATAAGATGTTCTTTATGTGTAAGTTTATCGCTGATGAGCGACAAAGTAAAACTCCCTGAGATTGCATAAGGAAGAAACCTTGAGAGGAACCAGACTCAAGAAGGAACCCATCCTCATCTGGGTTGCACCAAATGTCCATTTATTACAGCTAAACCATGTTGCGTGGTGCAGTGATGTGATCAGATGCAAACTCTAGCCCTTGTCCAGGGGAACCCTGGTCTACAAGTTTTTTTAAAAGGTTTTATCATAGCACTTAGGCTCTTTCGTGGATGGAAATCCTATTCATAAAAATATTTCAGTCAGAACTGAAGGCTTTCACAGTACTGCGTAAATTCTAAAGTAACCCCGATCTTCCATCATGTGTAGCAATGAAAGATTCTATTGTGATTATAGATTCTCATTTAAAGCTCCTTGGGGCACCTACGGGGTGAACGGTCGAGTGTGAGTTTGTGAATTGAGGGTGGAGTCTGGGTGAATATGTGGGAGTAAATAATTATACACCTGTGTGTAATTAATGATGCCTTATTATAGGTGTGTGTGTTGCGGGGCTGCAGAAAAGCTGAACAAAAGAGCCTGTTTTGAGCAGATAAAAACTGTGATTCAAAGTTCTACTGAGCGTATGTGTGAACATGAATGTGGCAGCTTCATTTCTTTGAAACATTCAGAAGTTCTTGCATGCTGAAATGCACATCCCAAAAACAATCTCATACACCTGCCACCCAAGTCCTCATCTTTTGCACAACACCCAGGGTTTCACAGTCATTTACATAACATTACAAGTGTTATCTATTTCATCTTAGTAGCACCACTAAGAGAAGAGATATAAAAACATAGCATGATGCAGATAAACTAGCGCATCCTACTGTGATGCCTTGCTGTCTGGATATTCCACTAGATCCATAAACAGGCTTAATTCCAGATCCTCTTTTTCTGTTCTTTGCATTGGCTTCCATTGAAATATTTAATTGATTATTAAACACAACTAATGATGTATTAAGCATCGAGCATTTGGTCCTTAATGACTGGCTTCATTTGAAAGGAGCAGGCTCTTTATTAGTACCTAGAATTAATACATTTTTAAATAATTTTTCAGTGTTTCTAGGGCATAGTAACAGGGTTAATAGTGCTACTTTTAGGGTTGCTGGGGCATATTAACATGTTCCCTGGTGGACTAGCAAGTGAGAATGCAGCACTCTCTCTATCTGCTGGGGAATGGGTTTGAGTTCCCAGCCTTTCTGGATTGCATTGCCAGTCGCAAGACTGGGTAAAAAAAGAAAGGGTTGCACCCGAAAGAGCATTTAGTGTAAAACCTGTTTAAAAATAAAACATGGCCCAACATTCTCTCTATGCTCAGTACTTAAAGTTCTGGTTTACTGGTTGGGATTCAAGCCCTAATTATGCCACTCTTGGTGCCCTTGAGCAAGGCCCTTAATCCTCCACAGGCTCGGTAACATAGCTGACCCTGCATTCTGACCCCAGCTTCCTAACATCAATGGGATAAGCAAAGAAAGAATTTGTAATGTACATGTTACAAGTATAAAGCAGCTTTCTTTACCTTTTTTGATAGGAAGATGCCGGTTTAGTAATTTCAGATTAAAAGCAAAAAAGGCAAAGAGAGACAAGGGATGAACGAGAAGGAGAGGAAAAATAACAATGACAGAGCAAAGACGGAAATAAAGACAAATGTTGAGTAATGCACAATCTAGGACACAGTCGGATGAAACGTTATGTCTTTACGGTTTAGGATGTGCACCTTGTACCAGGATGTGTACAAACACACTGTTCAAAAGACTACTTAAAATCTGAAGAATAAAATAAATGTGCTGTAAAATAGTGCTTTAAAGATTTACAATCAGTGAGTATGGTTTTGCTTCCCAACATGTACCACACTTGCAAAAGCACCTCTAATTAGCACCATTAACACAGCTAAACTTCAAGCTCATGGGGATACATCGATGAAATATTCATGTGTGTGTGTGTGTGTGTGTGTGTGTGTGTGTGTGTGTGTGTGTGTGTGTGTGTGTGTGTGTGTGTGTGTGTGTGTGCATGCGTGTGTGTGTGCCAGTATTTGGTCTCCTATGTGCAATACCCTCATGTGTAGCTGAAATCAGGTTTACTCAGCTTTGTGAAATATCTTGATCATTGCTGAAATGAATGTATATATATGTGTGTATGTGTGTGTGTGTGTGTTGGAGTTGTGCTCGAGTTGGCTCACTTCAGCTCTCCGAACAATAGATCGAGGATTGCAGATTTTGTGGGTGCTAAGCGGGACCGATTGCACGATCCACATCTTGAAATATTTAAATGCAAACTAAAGAACGTCCCAAAGCTGACGCAATATTTTGTTGCTAGGATTAAAAAAACCTAAATTTAAAACAGATTGAAGTTTTGTGCATCAACACTAAGATTATAGCAAAAGTGTGGGGTTCATACATGTGTCAATACACTTCAATATCAGTGTCAATGCACAGCAAGCAGTGTTACATCATGCTGCGAATGCGGTCTGAACGAGGGCTCTGTGAAGACTGTAGTAACATTATGATGTAATCCTGCTAGCTACATTTCTCCATTAAACCCAAAATAACCACATTTTTACAAATCCACATGGGATGTTTTTTTTCCCATTTTCTAAATCTGATGGATCGCATGGTAAATAATATTAAACTGTAAATGAAAACTCTTCTTCCTACACTGTTTGTAATACATTTAAAATGAACATTTACCCAAAGTTAAAACGGTCAATTATACAGCTAGCAAGTTGAGGATTAATGCCTTGCTTAAGAGCCCAATAGTGGCATTTTATTGGTTTTGGGACTTGAACTTACAACCTACGATTAGAAGACCAACAACTTAACCATTAAAGTACTACTTCCCTAGAAATCTTTCAGACATGACTGGGAGAGACCTCTACCCCTGGTACTTCTGCAGTACAAGTAAAGAGTATTCCTGTCCCTTTCCTCACTACGGATCTGCCCGATTCATCCCAAGGCCCTTCCTCTGGACGAAGTTCTCTTCAATTTGAGACCAGTATGTCTGAGGATGATTCTACATCAACAGCCGAAACATCCATGAAATTACTAAGCAACTCAATAACTTTGATGGTGGATTTGGTTCAGTAGCTATAATGGTTCAGGACCACAAGTTGCATAAACAGCGCCCTTTACTGAACTCAACTCAACAATGATGGAAATGTTATGAACTGGTTGAGGATAAGGATGTTGAGTCTGGTTCCTCCCAAGGTTTCTTTCTCATATTGTACCTCATACGACCGGCTCACTTATAAGGGATCAGCTTACAATTATAAGAAACAAACTTATAGTCCCTAAACTTATGCATTCCATCTTCCTAACATCTTTATCTCTGTAAAGCTGCTCTGGGACAATGTCCATTGTTAAAAGCGCTCTGCAAATAAAATTTATTTGAATTGAATTGAGATAATGTGTCCTAAAGCGATTAAAGCGATCAGGCTTGATTGCATCTCGAGCACCAGCATGTGGATGAGTGTAAATAATAAATCTGTTATCACACGTTGGTGCGGAAGTCCTAAGAGGCCATGCATTATGATATATTTTTTCTTTCATTTTCTTGCCAGAACAAAAGCTGTTTTTTTTCAGTTCCACAACAATTTTCTTGTGATCTCGACATAGCAGATGTTTTCTCGTTATCACGTTTTAATTTTAGTGTATCCGTTTCAATAACCATAAAACAGGAATAGGGAATCTTAACAATATTTCTACCTTATCTTCCTCTATTTTTTCAGGTGCTCCTCTGGAACACCCCTACTGTCTTTTAAAGCAGAGGTAAAGTCAATATTTGCTGCAGGAAATTAGTTACTTTCGTAGAGATTTCAGACACCAACACGTACTTGAAATATTGAAATACATGATATACATATCCATGATATAGAGATCTACTGTAATTGTACTGTAGAGATCTACTGTAATTGTAAAACTATGTTATACATTATGTCTATTTTGTTTCATGTTGGTATAAAATGCATAAAATATTCATCTCCAGGTTTTACAATTATATTATAATTTTAAAAAAAAGCATGCTTTTGAGATTCTATGGACACTAGAAGCTTGTTTAGGCTACCAGATTAGCTCTTTATAACGTTAATGATTTAATTTTAATTGAAGTAGGACTTAAGATTTCTACTGAAGAATCTACATTTCTGTAGATTGTCATGGTCAGAAAGCTCATTGTCAGTAACCAGTCTGGCTGATGATCAAGAACAGTGTACTGAGTAAACGCTGTTTTTACAGATGATCTCTATTAAACACCTCTGACATACATGATTTGTATGATAAAAATTTCCTTAAATATTTAAATATGTCTGTTTGTACGGCAGCTTCCTGATCTGTGTTTTTTTTTGTTCTGCAAACATTTCCAAAATGTTATAAATATATATTTAGAGAGACCCCAGAGGAGGTATTTCATGAATTATCACTTTGGCAGTTGAAAGCAGAAGCTTTAAAGTTTTACACTTATGGTCCATTAACCTCCTGCGCAAGGCTTCTGCCGAGATACAAAATGATTCAAACCCCGAGATATTACGGAGGACTTGACCAAACAGAAATGCTGACTTTACACTTTACAATTTAGTATTTTGTTTTAATGAATATACTAATGGAACAAATATAGCTACTAGTGGCTATTAAGGAAAGCACTGAGATCGATACGGGTATCGGATTTGGCCCAATATTATGCTTATATTACTCAAACTTGCAAAAATATGTGGCAATATTAATGTCCTATAACCATGTGCTCTGTCAAAGTACACTATATGGAGAAAACCTGAGCTTTCCAGCCATATGTGGTTCTTCCTTGGATTCACAGAATTGTATCGGATATTTTTAGATGCGGTAGCATGAACTTCTCCGTTAAGACAATGCCCCTGTGCACAACACCAGCTCCATATAGATCTGCTGTACATGGCTTGGAGGATGTGGAAGATTTCCTGCTATAGAGCTCCAACCCTATTGATCATAATGAATGTGAATGGCCTCATCAACTCACCTAAATCAGTTCCTGAATCTATCTATTGTGGCTAAAAGAGAGCTCACAAATCTCTACAAAAATCTAGTGAAACATCTTCCCAGAAGAGTGGAGATTTCCAAAGCATGACAGTTTGTTTGTTTTTTTCTTAGTGGAACTGAATGCTCATGGATCTCAAAATACCAAAAATAATTTGTACAGTAGTCTAGATTATTTAGTGAATATTTGCTTGAGAAGGCCAGTACAATACACAATCAATTAAATTACTGCACAAAAACAAGAAATCGGGACTGATGTTGGTCGGTAAGCTTTAAAAGAATGCAAAAATCAGGTGAATAAGATTTCAGGTTAGTTATTGAATTTTTGTGCACAGTGATGCCAATGATATTATGTGTTTTTTTTCTCTAATGGTGAACTTTATGGACAAAAGATTAAATAAATAAATAAATAAATAAATAAATAAATAAATAAATAAATAAAATCTTCCCTTCAATTAAAGTCAGCTGCAATTGTAGGCAGAGTTAGCCTGAGGAAGTTGCTACATTAATTAACATCAAGCTTCTTTTACAGTTTTTAAATTTTTAAATATTTGCACCATAAATATTAGTTTAAATGAACTACATTTGCTTATTTTAGATTATATGTTCACATAAACACACATTGCATTATTTTCATTAACAATTATTTGTATTTTTGTCCTTCTACAAACTTTTACCACAAAGCTGGAGGCAAACAATTTTCTTTGGATGCGGTAGAATAAAATTTTCCGTTAACTTAAACTTGGAAACCCAAACCTGTTCCAGCATAGCAATGCTCTGTGCACATGAATGCTTTACATAGTTTGGAGGGGAAATCTTAAGTGGCCTGCTATAGAGCTCTGATCTCAACCCTACTGAACACCTTTGTCATGAATGTTAAAGCTGACTGCACCCCAGGCCTCCTCACCTCCAAAATCTAGTGGAACATCTTCCCAGAAGAGTGGAGGGAGTTATAAGAGCAAATTAAAACTAAATGTGGTCTGTGACGCTCAAAAAACACATTACTTATGACTAGGAGTCTGAAAACATTTGGCAGTATAGTATGTTTGGGTATGTTAAATATTGTGAATTACAACACTTGCATTACAGCAGTCATAATTAGTACTAGAGTACCAAACCTTAGATGCTGCCACACTCCAGGTCGAGTGAGCTCTGACCCAAAAAAGAGCAGGGAGACCAGAGGACTCATAAGAGTCATAGTACCCATTAAACTCATAATAGCATCAACGATCCATCTGCTCAAGGGATCGCCTTGTGATCTTGATAGTATGGAGGGGATTGCCCTTCCATGAGAACCTATGGGTCCTGAGCCACCACTGAATGGGTCTCATGTGCAGGAGGCCAAATAGAATCATACTGGATGCTGCTACCATAAGCCAGAGCAGTCTCTGGAACTACTTGACAGTAAGTGACTGTCCTTCTCCGACCTTCCTGACGGCTGTAAGGATGGATGCGGACAGGGGAAAGCTGCTCACTCATAAGGTCGATCCCATAAGATGGCCAGTTAAGTGGTTCCCTGTAATGGCGAAAGCACACCCTTCTTGGCATTCAGCCGAAATCCCAGCGCCTTCATGTTAGCGAGAATGACATCTTGATGCCTGACCACTAACTGCTCTAATCGAGCAAATATCCACCAGTCGTCAATATTGTTTGATAATGCAGATGTCCTGAAGTTTAGGGGGACCAGAGCTGCATCCACACACTTTGTGAAGGTGCTGGATGAAAGGGCAAGGCCAAACCAACCCGGGGAATCGAATAGCCTCTGTCTACAGTACACAGGACCCACACGTCTGGCAGAGCTTGCCAGGCTGCCAGGTAATCTCTTAAGGGTATCAATCTCTCAAAACCTCTGGTATGCCTTGAGGGGCATAGAAGCCTCAAAGGAAGCGGCGACTTCTCCTGGACCACTGCGATTCTGGGTGAAAACTGAGGAGGATGTTTGCTGAAGCTGGTCGTGCCCTGAAACACTTTAACAGACCAGGTCCCTGAGGGAGCCTTCTCCTGGTCTGGGGCCTGAAACGGAGAAGGATAGAATGCCTGTAGCCTAACAGGTCGTGGGACGACCGAGGGCACCTTGGGAATGTAACCCGTTCTAGGGTACAAAAAGGCACTGGCTATAATAAAACTGGCTAGGTCCCTGAGGAAGCCGGGGCAGGGTGGGCACCGAGTAATGCGGTCCAATGTGCCACTTCACAGCCAAATCCCCAGAACATCCTGAGTCAGGACTCTGTTTCTGTGCCTCCCTCTCAAGCCATGGTGTGCAGGGATGCAGAGACCTGACCTCGCAAACGTATTTGACAGCACCACAGGCCTCCACACCTCACCTACATCAGTACCTGACTTTGCTAACACCCTCGTGGCTTAGCGAAATCTCCACAAAATGTAGTGGAACATCTTTCCAGAATAGTGGAGTTTATTATAACAGCAAATTCGAACTTTGTGTGGAATTGGATGTTCAGAAACGGCCAAACTTTTGACCATACTGTATAGTGTATTATCTCGTATAAAATATAATTTGGAACTAGAAGGTAATCTGGTACCCAATAACATCTGGCCTGTAAAAGGTATCGTGTGATGAGGATGCTGTGGTGTCATATCAGGAATCATGCAACATAATAAAATCCTGTTTATGTTTTTAGGTTGATTTTAAGGCTGCATTTGAACCTGTGAAAAAGTGAAAAAAACTATTTTATTTATCTATGTTCACACACGCTCACGCGATCACACACCAATAGAGCACACCAATACAGCATTCCTGCTACTTTTGGTATGTGTCCTGAACGTTTTTATTTCAAAGCATGTCAAGCAACTTCTTTAATTCATGCTGGATCTCTGTAATCGTGTTAAAACGTTGAGCTGGACCTTCATGGGTCATGCGTCAAATTTTTATTGATTTATCTTGTTATATTTACATGTTCAACGTAAATGTATAGAGTATATCTAACTGGATTTAAATGAAATCCAACACACACATAGCAAGTCTGTATCCTGCTTATCCACAGAAGCCTGAACTGAACTCAGAATTTGAGACATTCTATATATCAAACAAGACATACAGAGAAGTGTTAAGGGGATCTTAGACATTATCTTGCATGTGTGTGTGTGTGTGTGTGTGTGTGTGTGTGTGTGTGTGTGTGTGTGTGTGTGTAGACATCCCTGTGCCTTTATATCTCAGAAAGTTCCATTAAGTAAAATAACCGAATAACATTAAACATAATGGTTACAAAGACGAGCGTGTGTGTGAGTGTGTGTGTGTGTGTGTGTGAGTGTGTGTGTGTGTGTGTGTGTGTGTGTGTGTGTGTATGTGTGTGTGTGTGTGTATATACCTGGGGGCGGATAACTCTCTCAATGTTCTTTAGTGCAGTACCAGGAGAGGGAGGGGAACAGTCTGGAGTCAGGCTGCTGTAGTCATCACCATGGTTACGCTGCTCCACATCGCCAGTCGAAGCGTTCAAAGAGTGGCCTTGGGAGAGAGAGAGAGAGAGAGAGAGAGAGAGAGAGAGAGAGAGAGAGAGAGAGAGAGAGAGAGGGAGAGAGAAAGAGAGAGAGAGAGAGAGAGAGAGAGAGAGAGAGAGAGAGAGAGAGAGAGAGATAGATAGATAGATAGATAGATAGATAGATAGATAGATAGATAGATAGATAGATAGATAGATAGATAGATAGATAGATAGATAGATAGACAGCCAGACAGACAGACAGACAGACAGACAGACAGACAGACAGACAGATAATGCCCTGTTAATCTCCATCATCAAATCAAATGAACAGAGTGTATACAGTGAGAGGAACCACCTCATCCATCAAGGACTTTCACAGCTCTAATTTGACTCAGAATCACTATTCACACTACTGAGAAAGCCCGAGGCAGAGCACTAGTCATGATGCATACTGGTGTGTATAGAATGCAGAGTGTAAAATCAAAGAAGTGAGGAATTAATGCTCTGTGGCTGATCTACACTCAGAAGGAGTCACTTGATTTCAAGATCAAAGCGAAATCGGATAATTTTATAGATCCAGCGTCTACGAACAGTTATCCCGCTCCAAAAAAAATTTTGTTCCAAAAAGGAGTCGGTCTGTGAATTCACCCTCAGTGGTGGACAGTAAGGAAGTTTATGTAATTCGTTACTGTACATAAGTAGCTTTTTTTGCGTATCTGCACTTTACTGAAGTATTTTAATTTGTGTAGACTTTTACATTTCCTTCACTACATTTCAAAGTCAAATATCTTTTTTTCAACTCATTTCGTGAAATCAGTCGTTCCTTTTTATTTATGAGTGGATAAAACGTAACTGGTAAAATGCAGCAATCCACAAATCAGGGTCGAGCGTGGGGAACTTTTTACTTTGAATCATTACATTCTCACACAAATATCTGTACTTTCTTCTTCTTACATTTTAAAAACAGACTCGTTACTTTAGTTTTAATCTATTAATTTGGTGAAATGTCAATATTTTTTCTTTTCACCCTGCGCCAATTTCAGCCAATCAACCTATTTCTTGTCATTGCATGGCTTTTTCAACCTACCACTGGTGTATCATTTCCTGGCTCTCACACACCACAGATGTAGACTAGTAGATGTAGCAAATGATGAGCGGGACAGAAGGCAATAAGAAGTATGTGGTTAATGTGGATGACACAGAGGGAGTCAGTGATGCAAACATGACTGAGAACAGAGACTTTCCTGACTACTATAATCATCATATTTTCTTTGTTTGTGTTCTATATGGTGGATGTGCAGCCTGGACACATTCATTAGGTAACAAAATTTTTAATTAGTTTTGTATTCATATATTAATAAGGGTGTCAATATTTAAACGCAAATTCATTTTAACGACACAAAAATTTATTAATGTGCGATTAATGCAGCGTGCATTCCCGTGTGACTATTTTTATTAAAAATATACAAACATAAATAAATAACTAAATAAAAAAAAGGCGAAATTAAAACCTTCAGCGCAACATACATTTATTCATGACATCCTTTTTTTACTCAGATATAATAAAATAATGATAAAAAAAAAATAATAATAAATAAATAAATATATATATATATATATATATATATATATATATATATATATATATATATATATATATATATATTTTTTTTTTTTTATCAGTAAACATTTGTTTTACTGATGCGCCAAGTCTTAAATCAACCACCAAAATCCACCATGATTCACACAATTAACCCTCTGGCGGTCAACAAACGCGCCGGGGCATTTCGTGTTTTTTTTCCCCATAACGAAAAAAATTAACTTAAATTACTGTCTTTTTTGATCGTACAGATAAGAGCTATACATCATTCAAATCTGTAAAATGTATACTTTTATTTGTACACACATAATAACAAAAAAAAAGATGCGCTTTTGTAAAATAAAGAAAACAGACAGGGGGCGCTCTCTGCCATCTCCCTTCACAAACACATAAATAAAACAACCTGAATCTCAGTAAATAATTGGCTCACATACATAATACATATATGTATAGAACATCCTAAATGTCTTCTACATAAATTCACATTGAAAACAAATATTCTCTGATGATATAATCGGTATGAAAGTTAGACGAGGTATAGTTGCTCCGGTATCACTTCATTAACTGTCCGTGTGGAAACATAGCAAATATTCCTTTTGGTGTCTTGATGATTTACGTAATTTAAACCAACATAATTACTTTTAAAACACTTTAAAACAGGAATATTTTGTCTTCATGCTCTATGTTGAGTTTGGATTCACTAATAATAAACATACATTTGCATAAATCATCCATATTTCTCCATGTCCATGTTGCTTAGAGTATTAAAAACATAAAGTATTAATATATGGTACATTCAGAAAAGATAGAAATAAGCAATTTCTTATTTTGCAATTAAATATTTTAATCGATTGACAATATATTAATATATTTATATGATGTGAGGTCCAGTTACCAGCATTACACTAAAACAGGTGGTAGTAATGGCTACTTTTTACTTAAGTACATGTCAGAGCCCAAACTTCTTCACTTTAACTTGAGTAAAAAAGTATAGTCAGTACTTCAACTGTTACCCGAGTATTTTAAAACATGAGTATCTGTACTTAAGTGAAGGATTTATGTACTTTGCCACCTCTGGTCAAATGCTACCAACCAGATTCTTAAAGTATAGTCTTACTTGTATTAAATCATTTGATCTTTATAGTGCTCTGAATTACTCTTTTTTCATTCACTAAACTGCTGAGTATTTGAGTGTAACACTAAAATATTAGAAAATCTTTTAGGAACTGCTTAAATATACATACATAGGGACTGATTTCTGAGGTAACAAAAAAGTAAAAATCTGAGGTAACATGTACATCGCACTGTCCTTATCTTTCACCTCAGAAATTATTATTTTTTTGTTACCTCAGAAAACATTTTGATAAGCACCAGACTCTCCATATTTCTGATGTAACAAAAAAAAAAGTACATTTCTGATGTACCAATTGTAATTACCGTATTTTTTGGACTATAAGCCGCTACTTTTTTCCCACGTTTTGAACCCCGCGGCTTAAACAACGAAGCGGCTAATTTATGGATTTTTTACTGGGTTTTTCCCGGTTTCACAAACTTCAAGCCAAAAAACTGAGCGACATAACATTAGACCAATGAAATTTCCGAACGGAAACGAAAAAACGCACTTCACCTGTGTTATGAGCTGCAAGGCTTCGGGAGAAAAAAACGCATGACGATGCCAACAGATAAACTCCCGAGAGAAATAGTTGTGAAAGGAAGGAGGAAGACAGTGAACAATGACTTTCTTGGTCGGCTACTGTTTAGATACAAGTTATAACACGTTGTAAAAAAAAAAAAAAAAAAAAAAAAAAAAAAAAAAAAAAAATTTAAAAAAATTTAAAAAATTAAAAAAATTCATGCATTTTTTCTTTCTTTTTTTTTTTTTTTAAAAAATGAGTAGGTGTCACCAGGCTTTAGCAAAATTTGGCTGTAAATTGGACTCTCTGCTTCGCTCTACTCTGACAATCACAATAAATTACAGTATATAATTTGTGAAAATGCATTGTTTTGTTGTGAGTTTATTCCACCTGCATATATCCTGCAGAAGACAACTTGCAAACTCGTGCATAACTTTATATCCATCCTGCACAATAGTCCTGCACAAAATGTTTTAAATAGACCTGCAGAGATGAAATTCCTACATGAAATTGTTTTCTTTATTGAATTTCTGCAGATATTCCTACAAGAAAATGAGCTGAAAATCCTGCATAATAATCCTGCAGGATTCCTGCAGTTTTTTTTTTTGTAAGGGCAACTACTTCATTGGAAATATATAATAAAGAATTGTTTTTTTCTTAGTGCAAGGAATCATGAAAACCGTGCTAACATACCACACACATACACCTGACTTCTCCAGCCATATGAGCTTCTTCTGCAAACTTTTACCACAATGTTAAAACCACACAATTGCATAGGACATCTCTGGAGGTGGTAGCATTGCAATTCTTCCTTTTTTTTGGCATTTGGTAGATGCCCTTATTCATAACAACTTACTGTACAACTGAGCAGTTGACGTTTAAGAACCTTTTAAATTAAAAATTAAAGTAAATAAACAGTACTGAAATGTGCTACAGGAAAAAAATATAAATATATTCAGTAATAAATATAAATATATGATTAATAAATTATAAATTATAAATATAATGTAGCACTCTCCGTGCAGCACGTAGTCTTGCATGTAAAAACAAATAGCATGTGACGTCAATGATTCGCCTCTAGAGGCCGCTCTTAGAATGTCGGAAATGAAAATGGGAAAATCTGTATGGATTTTTGCTGATAGCCGATATTTCCAGGAATCAGTGCTTCAACCACTATTAATAACTGAGGGACCTTTTAATTCAAAAGTTGACCTTTATTATTAAATACAGAAATTATATGTGTAAAAGATATAATTCAAATGTCTCTGGCATTGTTCAGAGGGCCATTTCAAATGTGGGGGCAGAACCCATTCGGCCTGCGGCCTGTAGTTTAAAGACCCCTGCTCTAAATAAACAGTGACCAATGACTGTAGTGAATGGACATCTTGCCCCAAGTTGCTTTAGGATAAACTACAAACCCTTCTTGATGGAACAGATAAGGCTTCCCTACATGTTCCTACATGATTTGTTACTATTGCACATCACTTCTTCCAGCATGCCATGTGGTGGTGGTTGAGGTGCACAAGTGCTTCTCTAGATGGAACCATTGTCTAATGTTATTTCCTAAACTTCGAACATTAACTTGGCCAAAACACAGAAATCAGACTTTAAGAATAAGATGGTGCAGCTAATTTGGCAAGTCAAGAGCACCTCTGATTTTTTTCACCAATCTCTATGGAATCAAAATACCTGAAATAGATTGCTTAAGGGAAGGTCAATTCCTATCTTTATTTCCAGCATCAGCAAATTATGCAGACCCTAAAAATAATTTGGGCATCAGCAGTGGCACTGACTATCCAGTACAACTGAGTACTGGAAAGTTTTGATAAAATTTGGTCTTTGCAAAGCAAATCAATGTATTCTCTGTATATGAAAGTTTCCTTTCAGGAACTTGAGCTGCATCAACAATGCTTTGGGAATGCTTCCATGACCATGTCCATGACCATGCTCTAAATCACTTGTGTAATCTGTCCAACGAAATATCTAGCTTAGCGACAGCATGAGTAACTACCTCCGGGAGCGCCTCGAAAAGGACTGGCTGAGAAGGGTTGTCAGCTGATTCGCCGGTTTCTTCCCCCTGCGAGGAGAGTGCCGGTGAATCCACTGACAACCCTTCTCTGCCAGTCCTTTTTGAGGAGCTCCTGGAGGTAGTTACTCATGCGGTCGCCAAGCTAGACATTGTTTGGCAAGATGAGAAGCAAAAACAATGTCCGCTTAGCAAGCTGGATGTTTGAGGGTGTGACGATCTCCAGTGAGTTCCTCCGTGGCGGATTGGGGGCTCGCTGCCTCTCTAAAGGCCCCTAGGGCTGCCGCAGGGCACCGCTCTTGGCATACCAGAGACCAATCTTGAAAGATTATCTAGCAATTCAATTCAATGTATTTTTATTTGTATAGCACTTTGTATATCCTCAAACAGGTTGTGTTCCAATTCAGGTCAGAGGGCTGGTTTCTCACGATAGATCTGAAGGACGCTTATTTTAATGACTCCATCCTTCTTTCATCCTTCTTTACAGCAAGTTCCTAAGGTTTGCTTTTGGGGCCAAAGCTTACCAACATCCGGTCCTTCCGTTTGGCCATGCACTCTTATGCATTCTCTGAGGCTCCGCTGAGACTGAACACATACTGAACTATATCGACTAAAATTCTGTAAAGCTGCTGTGAGACAATGTCTCTTGTGAAAAGCGCTATAGAAATAAACTTGACTTGACTTGACGACTGGTTGATATTAGCTCGATCAGAGCACCTGCTGGCCCGGCATCGAGATGTCGTTCTTGCCCATAAGAAGGAATTTATATATATGTACATAGTGCAACATCTTAACCACTAGTGAGGAACATGGGAATTAACAGGATTCTCTGACTACTTTGAGGTCATCAATGGTTCCAATAGACCTTCATGGAAGATGGACCAGTTTGAGCCAGTCAGACTATAATAGACACTATCCATTAAAACTAATGAAGGAATCTACAGTCCATGTGAAGCATTATCTGCAGGGCTGAGTGCACCAGTCATAAAGCGTAAACAAGATTTCTGTAATACGTCACATTTTTGCAGACCTTTTTGAGGATTTTCTCAATGCATGCAGCTACTGGTCAGTAATTTTAATAGTGGCATTATGACATTTTCTATTACAAAGGAATTACAATGGAATTAGTTTAGATGAATAAATAAATTAATTCAAATTTAAAATGTAAAAACTCCCTAATATGATCTAGGGAAGAAAAACCAGATTCAAAAGGAAACTCATCCTCATCCTTAACACCAAATCTCCATCACGTCAAACAATGCTAATTTAAAGTGGCAAGGAACAGCATTATCAATTAATAGGTAATGCTGACATGTGGCTAAATTATAATCATACAATTTGTAGAAGTATACCAGTTTCGTCAGAATACTTTCATTAAGAAAAATGTATTAAGCTTTAAGCGGGGCCGAGTCTGTTTTAGCTAGCTGACATTAGGTACAAAATAATTTGAGTAGTAAAAAGTAATGTAAGTAGCAAATGTAAAGAAAATAAACTTATAAACAACAATCAAAATGGTTTTAATTTAAAATAGTTTCCTGCCATTATTTTCACTAAGAAGTGCACTAAGATAAACATCAGAATGGAAAAGTTCCCTTTTATATTCCATGGTTTCTTTTGGTAGAGTTCAATTTAAATAATTTAACTAGTTAACCTACACTATACTGCCAAACGTTTGTGGACACCTCATCATAATTGTCATAATTATATTGTGTGTGCTTTTGGACATTTGTGCTCTTCAGCCACAAGGGTGTTAGTAAAGTCAGGTACTGATGTAGTTAAGGAGGTGTGGAGGTGAGAAGGCCTGGGGTGCAGTCAGTGTTTACATTTATCCCAAAGGTGTTCAGTAGGAATGAGGTCAGAGCTCTATAGCAGGTCAATCAAGATCTTCCTCTCTAAACCATGTGAAAAACATATCTTCATGAAGCTTGCTTTCGGCACAGGGGCATTGCCACACTGGAACAGGTTTGGGTATTCCAAATATAAGTGAACGCAGAATTTTATTATACCGTATCCGAAGACGTCCCATACAATTGTGTATGAATTGTGTAGAAAAACTACATATTGCAGGAACTACAAATGTCCCAATACTTTTGCCAATATAGTGTAGCTAAATAAAAAAAATAACTTGCATAATTCATTTAAAAATGATGTAGTTGTAATGAACAATTCGCTAGTTCACCTTTTCTATTACAGTTTGCTTATGTTTGCTATCAGTTAACAAACTAGTCTAAACTGAATACATGAAAAACTGCAAAGAAAGAACTCCAGATTGAGAAATTATTTTTATGTTATTATCAGGGTCTCATTTACAGCTGAGGTTAATTTCTGAGTTGTTTTCTGAGCATCTTATCAGTGTATGCAGCTGCTAGTCAATTTTCTAATGGGGTCAAAATGGCCTTCAACAAATCATTAGGTTTGGATGTATATCCGGATTTTCAAATGAATGCCCACTATAACAATATACAAATAACAAGAAAATGACCATGGTAAAGAGCACCTTAGTAAACCCCACTCAGAAACTCCAAATAAGTCCACACACACACACACACACACACACACACACACACACACACACACACACACACACACACACACACGCACACACTTCGTTCTATCTCTTGCTAGTGTTCCTCCTCCTACGCACCAACAAGGGCGTATCGTGAATTCTGGGGTCCCTTCTTTCCGTCGCTTTCTTTTCCATTTCTTATGCAAACAAAACTGGAATATTCATGAAGCCCTAAACTGCACTGCATAATTTATTAAACTGTCAGCCTCTCTTAGCGTACCACAATGAGATCGTGTCACTCATTTCCTTCGCTCTGGAACTGCATTTTCACTTCAAGTAGGTGGTAAAGGAGATGCTTAGTGCACATTAGAGCGTTTGTCTTCACTGATGGAGAACAACACTGCAAGCTCAACACACTCATATTCACGCAGCATAATGAAGCTATGTACAGAGGGGTACAGGCAATACATAGGATGTTCAATCCTACCACAGACAGGGGCAATGCAGGGCACTTAGCATCCTCTTCTGCATCCAGTAACCCTCTATGCCAAGTTTACTGGATGGATAAATACATGGATAAATGGATGGATGGACTACGTCATTATACACAGGGAAAGACAAAATGGCAGTTTCAGACAAAGTCAGAAAAAAAGACAGGCGGGCGGACGGACTGATGGACGGTGCGGGCGGGCGGGCGGGCGGGCGGTCGATAGATAGATAGATAGATAGATAGATAGATAGATAGATAGATAGATAGATAGATAGATAGATAGATAGATAGATAGATAGATAGATAGATAGATAGATAGATAGATAGATAGATAGATAGATAGATAGATAGATAGATAGATAGATAAAATGTACAGCCTCTACAAGTCAAACAAATAATTTTGTGCTCAAACATCCAACCTGATCTAAGTTTAGGATCCATTAGACTCTATGGACTTTGAGGCCAACCTGAAAATGAACTATAATGATGACTGTAAACATCAAAGGCACCTTTACCTTGTCAATGCTGACCATACAATAATCTACAGCTAGGACGTTGTAGAATGAAAAACAAACAGCTATTAAATCTACACAAATAGATTTAAGCTTGTGCAGTTTGCCACAGATGCGGGTTGAGAGATCTGACTAGTGCGTTCTCTGACCATCAATCAAAGGACATGAAAATGCAGACATTACGTACACCTTCTAGAGAGCCCCTGTTTCGCTAACTTGAAATCTGATTAATTAAAGCAACAGCTTAAAACAACTTGAATTTTACTATGAAAAATCCTGCAGGTCCTGATCCAGAAGATCTTGAGTGGGGTTCTATCCTCAGTTCATTTTGAAATAAAACCAGGCCAAATAAAAAGTCTACAAACAGGTTATATAATTTAGTTTATAACAATTGTATAAAAAAAAAAAGCCTTTTTATTCATTTAGAGAAAATGAAAATCTGATGTACAGTTGATTAAATTATTTTTTTAGTTAGTATAGCATAATATTTTAAACTTTATTTTAGCTGTAATAACTGGTTTAAAGGTAAAAATAAAGCTCTCATTAACTACACTTTGGACTTGTTCATTAATATTATTTATTCCAAATGCTTGTTTTATGTCAACACATTTATTTACAACCTAACAACAAATTATAAGAGTCTGCAGTATGAATTCACCACACTCTTAACATTATCCAGTATGGTTATTATTTTCGAAACTGTTCTTTATACACTAAAGTAAACTAAGTACAACATTTTTCTGTAGTTTGATTAAAGTTTCTCATGTTGAAAATCTTTTGTGTTCAGTAATGTCAAAATACATTCAATAATGTTTTATGTTTTTTAGTAAGAAGCAGCCAGTAATGATTTCGCTTTGATTTTGCATCATAACTACTGTGTGTTGAATAAATAATTGTTGACAATACGCACGGATACGTGATCTTGATTTTACCATTAATCTTGTTTTAGTGTAAATGCTTTGTTTGATCTTAAGACAGACTAAATAATGATAACGATCTTTAAATTAAAAGGAATTTTCTTGTTTAGTACCTTTGGTTTTAAGATCTTTACACACAAACTAGGAAAAGTGGTGTTTAAAAAAAAAAAAAAAAAAAAAAAAGGATAACCAGCTAGTTTTGAATTTAATGAGACAAAATCTATGCTTGGAATACGTTTTTAATACTTATTTTAAGACATTTTGTTCTTATCTTAACCCTAGAAACCATTATTTTAAGAAATCTTACTAAGTGTAATTATCTGGTCATTAAACTTGTTTCTAGTCTGTATCCTCTTAAATCATGCATTTCTTATATTTAGATGATTATCATTCAAAAACAAAACTCTGTAAAATGCTGTGATACAGTAAAACTCAGTATCCTACTGGCTGCAGTTGTCTTATGTGGTTCACCAGATTAAAGCGATGGACTTGAAAACGTCCTCGTGCCACCATGCTGACTGCGCCAACTGATACGCAAAAATACGAGATACTATCCCTCGAATGATACACTGTGTTCATTCATGATGTCTGGCAGGAGGAGAAATCCCTATAAATAATCTATAATACTGTCTGTATCTTCTAATATAAACCACACACACACACACTCACACACACACACACACACACACACACACACACACACACACACACACACACACACACACGTGGTTCACAGCACCCTACAGCATTATATAAACAGTGTGATGGTGAGCCCTGACTCACACAAAGCCTCTTGCTGCAGCAGGTGTGAATCAGGCATCTCAGCTCGGCTGCAGCAGAGCCATGGCAACCCACAGGTGACTTGCCCGGACTGTTTCCACGGCAACCTCGCATCTCCGAACATGCCAATGCAACCACAGCAGAAATTTAAATTTGAAAAATTTCTGCCCATCTGAAATTTTTTTATCACATGTGTGGAAACCTCTAGGGTACATATGTAACCCTAGTTCCCCAAAGGAATGAGACGCTGAGTTGGAATGCTTTGGGAATGCGGCTGCGTTGTCCAAGCTCTGAATAATGTGTGTAATCAGTCAAAATTAGAGGCAGGCTGTCACTGGCGGGGTGACGTCACGACCAGGAAGTATAAAACGCACATGGAGTGAAGCCGGCGCTAGCTTATGTAACAGAGGAGGAAGTGTGGCATAGAGACGCAGCTCCTCGTCCCCTCAGGAAACTAGTGTTACATACGTAACCTAGAGACATTCCATTTCGGGAACTCTAGCTGCTTCGGAACGCTTTGGGAACGAGAGTCTAATACCATCACACTGACCAGTCTCTGACTAGTGTGAAAGAGCACAGCTAGGTCAAAGGACAAAAGTGCCAAAAGTGGCACAGGGGTCAAGGTGGTAGAACCTGACAAAGGTGAGCGGGGTGGACCAGCCTGCAGCATGCAGAGGTCTTGGAGGGACACTCCAGAGGACCAAGCCTTAGAGGCTGCCGCACTCTGGGTCAAATGCACTCTAACCCCGAATAGAGGTTCAATCTATCCTGGTCTGGTCCCACCGAGGCACTCTTGGTCAGGAGTGGGTATCTGCCTAATGAATGTCCAGACATAGGGGCATGATACTCCAAAACAGCGGAACAGCGGACGCGCAGACTTTAACAGTGGTTGGAGCCAACCCTTTTGTGAACTGTTCCTGCAGGAAATCCAGCACTGAACCAACCGGGCAGTGGACTGGGTCGAATTGGTGCTGAGTGCACCACACAGTGAACAGACGTCATCTCACAGCATATGACCTCCTCATGGAGGGGACAGTGCGACATCTCTAGAGATGTGAACATGTCCAAACCTTTACCAGATCTGCTCGACCACGTGAGGGTGGAGGTGCCCGGATCTGGACCCCTGCCTCGATAGGGTGTCCGCTGCTTCGTTCAACCGGCCTGGGATGTAAGCTGCTCTCAGGGAGAAGGAGCTTACATCCCAGGCCGGTTGAACGAAGCAGCGGACAGGGATGTAAGCTGCTCTCAGGAAGAAGGAGCTTTCCCTAGGCCCACAGGAGGATTAGACAAGCCAGCCTGTACAGAGGGCGGGAATGCAGACCCCCCTGGTGGTTGATATACGAGACCACCAAGGTGTTGTCTGAACAGATCAACACATGATGGCCTCTGAGCCATCCGCTTCAAAGCCAGAAGTACAGCTAGGATCTCTAGGCAATTGATGTGCCATAGTAAATGGGGGCCGTCCCATAGACCTTGTGCAGAGTGGCCACTCATGACTGCTCGTTGTTAGCACTATGCGATTCGTTGTTAGCACTATGCGAAGACCAAGGACTCCCAGGACGGGGTCTTAAAATAGAAACCTCAACCTCATCTAACGCATGTAAGGATTGGCGCGTGACTTTGAACGTACAGAGGGGATTGCCCTTCCGGGAAAACCCATGGGCCCTGAGCCACCACTGAAAGGGTGTCATGCACAAGAGGCCAAGTGGAATGACATTGGACGCTGCTGCCATGAACCTGAGCAGTCTCTGAAACTGCTTGACAGTGAGTGACTGCCCTTCTAAGACGTTTCTGACAGCCGTAAGGATAGACGCAATGCGGACTGAGGAAAGCAGCGCGAGCATAGTCATCAAATCCCATATCACGCCGAGATGATAGTAGTAAAAGAGAGGTAGTTCTCTGTGATGGAGAAAGCACACTCTTCCCAGCATTTCAGCTGAAACCCCAGTTCCTTCATGTGAGCAAAAATGACATCTCGATGACGGACCGCTAACTGCTCTTATCGAGCTAATATTAATCAATCGTCGATATAGTTGAACATGCGGATGCTCTGAAATTTTAGGGGAGCCAGAGCCTCATCGACACTGTGGGAGAGCGTATGAATGCGGGAAGAAGGAACGCCACAACAGGTCAGGTGCAAAGGCTTCACCGCCACTTTTATTTGGGTTTTTATTTTTGTGTCTGTTTGCTTAGTGCCCCACACAGGACGTCTCTTGCACACACACACACACACATACACACACTTCCACACACACATGCTCTCCTCCTTAAATGCACCCCCCGATCACTGGAAAAGAGAGAATAATTATTAGGTCACATTAACTTCAGGTAAAGCAATCCCCTGCCTATCTGCTCCCGGCCCCGCCTTCTATTCACAAACCGACGCTCGGCCACGCCCCCGCTGCCACAGACACGTTTTGTGAAGGTGCTGGGTGATAGGGCAAGACCAAACGTATAGACCTGCTATTGGTATGCTTTGACCCCAAAAGCGAACCTCAGAAACTTCCTTTGAGAAGGGAGGATCGGTAAATGAGAGTATGCATCCTTTAGATCTACCGTGAAATACCAGTCCTCGGATCTTCTTGAGGGTCAGCATTCTTGAACCGGAGCCTAGATTATAGATCTAGAATAGGACGCAACCCACTGTCCTTTTTGGGAACTATGAAGTACTGGCTGTAAAACCCAGACTGGTGGAGGGACCACCTCGATGGCCTCCTTCCTCAGAAGAGTGTCTACTTCTTGTTCCATGACCAGAGCCTGCTAGCTTCAGACCAGAGTGGGGCAGAGTCTGTTGATCCAGGGTGGACGGTCCCAGGCTGAATTGTATCGCCTCGCTCTACAATGTGCAGGACCCATCAAAACACATCTGGCAGAACGATCCAGGCAGCCAGGTGTTCTCTTAAAGGTATCAGTCTCTAGACTGACCTCCGGTCTGCCGGTGACGAGACCGGGTGGAAACCAAGGAGGCAGCTCCCTGGAGAAATGGCTTTGTCCCTGTCAGAAATCTCGGACAGGGTAAGCTACAGATCTAGCATGCTCCGCTCCCAAGCCAGCGACACACGGGCTGTGCTTTGTGCACAGTCAGAACATTTGCTTGCTTTTTGGACATTTACCATTTACCTAAAGGGGACAAACACACAGAGAAGAAGCAGAAGCTGAAGCAGAAGCTGGCACCGGCTTCACTCAACATGCGTTTTATACTTTCTGGTCGTGACGTCACCCCACCAGTGACAGCCTGCCTCCAATTTTTACTGATTACACATGTTATTCAGAGCATGGACAATGCAGCCGTGTTCCCAAAGCGTTCTGATGCAGTTTGAGTTCCTGGAAGAGAACACTGGAAACATGAAAACGTGAGCCGCAATCTGTACCGTATAATTTTGTGTATTATTATTATTATTATTATTATTATTATTATTATTATTAT
>NC_139580.1:28922896-28977896 GCF_946808225.1 Silurus aristotelis
CTTCTCTCAATGCTAATTAAACATGTTAATGTGGATTTCCTCTGGAGAATTTATCTGTTTCTGTCCTATCAAAATTGGACTACTGCAACTCACTCCTGGCACGTCTTTCCTGAAGGACATTCAACCTCCGTTCCTCAACTCTCTGATTCAGAATGCAGCTGTACGATATCAGCCCACTGCTCCACTCGTCCACCAACTCCTACAAAGTCAGAAAAATTAATCGCCACCTCTCTACCTCACAATCCACACTTTAGCAGATTCACTTTCTCAAGGGCCCAACAGTGGAAGCTTGATTGTGCTGGGTTTTGAACTTTTTGACTTTCTGATCAGAAGTCCAAAATGTTCCTTCCCTTTTGCATTGGTACTTTTGCTTTGTGAGTATCAAAAAGTATTTATTAACAAAGACTTTTGTAACTGCAGGATAAGGGAATTTATGCCAAGTGCCATAAATGTAAATAAAGTGATGCAGATGTTAATGATTTGATGCATCGATTTAAAAACCTGTGCATCAGATACAAGATGGCATTAGTATCACGATGCATTATTTATAAGATATTAGCATCTGTAAAAAGATTTATTTATATACTGTATGATTATTAGTAGATGTGCTCTATTTTTATTATTTAGAAAGTGACCAAATATTTCTGACCAATATAGACAGACAGACAGACAGACAGACAGACAGACAGACAGACAGACAGACAGACAGACAGACAGACAGATAGATAGATAGATAGATAGATAGATAGATAGATAGATAGATAGATAGATAGATAGATACTTTATTCATCCCAGTGGGAAATTTACAGCAATATCCACAAACATAGGCAATAAGATGAATAAAATAGTATTTATTGCAGTAGATTGTCCATGATTGACTTAAGCCTCAAGTCTCTCTGCCACTAATGTCAGGCTGTCCAGCTCCAAGCCCACAACTGAGCCCACCTTCCTCACCAGCTTGTCCAAACATGAGACATCCTTCTTCTTGAAGCTGCCTCCCAAGCACACCGCCACATAAAAGGGGGCACTAAAGGGGGCACTAGCCATTACAATCTGATTTGCTTTTTGTAGATGTTGAAGGACACCAGCCTTCTAAGAAAGTACAGCCGTCTCTGTCCGTCTTTGCAGTCCAGTCCATTCTAGCATCCAGCTGCACTCCCTTGTATTTGTAGATCTTTACAATCTCCACACAGTCACCATTAATAGTCACAGACTCCGGTTGAGGCCTGGGTCTCCTGAGGTCCACCACCATCTCCCTGGTCTCTTTGTGGTGTTGAGCTGCAGGTGGTTAAATTTACACAATGCACTGAAGTCCTGGATCAGTTTACTGTACTCCTCCTCCTGTCCCCTCCAGATACAGCACACCATAGCAGTGTCATCTGCAAACTGTTGTACGTGGCAGTTGTATTGAAAGTCCGATGTGTTCAAGGTAAACAGGACCGGAGAGAGTACAGTGTCGCAAATACTGAGTTCTGCCTGTCAGGTAGTCTGTGATCCATGCCACCAGGTGTGAGCCCACTCCCATCTCTGTCACTTTATCTCTGATGAGCAGAGGCAGGATGGTGCTGAAAGCACTTGATGAAGCCTCCTCAGCTCTCTGCACACCGGGTCTGCGGTGAACGTGGGAGGAGGGAAACTCTCCCCTGTGCTACAGTTAGTTCGAGGGGGGTGAGAAAGAGAGCAGAAGTGGGGGTGGGGGTTGCAATGTACTGCAGTGTAAATGAGCTAGGGTGGTCAAACCTGTTCAATGGTGTTACCCCGCTTCAAACTGCATCCGGTGATTATCTTCATCCTGTCCCATACCTCCTTCATGCTGTTGTTCTGCAACATCTGCTCCAGCTTCCTCTTGTACTGCTCCTTCGCCTCCCTGAGCTGGACTCCCTGAGTTCCCTCTGCATACTCTTCAGCTTTTGCTGATCACCGTCCTTAAAGGCCCTCTTCTTCTGGTTCGAAAGACCCTTGATGTCGTTTGTGATGCAGGGCTTGTGTTTAGCATACCAGCATACAGTTTATACTGGAACAACAACATTAATACAGATGTTGATGTAGTCAGTAGTGCAGTCAACAACCTCCTCACAGGTGGAACAGGGTGTTGTGTTTGTAACCTTGCAGCAGTAGAATGGATGACGTCACACGCCACCTCCGCCTCGGCGCATAGGGGCATGTAAACAATGAGAACAATGGCGTGTCCAAACTCTCTGAGCAAGTAATAGGGATGCAGACTTACAGCCAGAAGTACAATGTCCCTGTTTGTTTCAAATGCTCAGGATTACACCAACTCGTGTTCACATATATAGCGAGTCCTCCTCCTGCTTCCCGCAGGCTTTAGTGTCTCTGTCTGCCCTGACTGTGCTGAAGCTGGGTAACTCCATGTTAGCATCCGGAATGCTAGACATGAGCCACGTTTTAGAGAAGCACAGTAAACCGCACTCTGTAGATTTTATAATTTTTCACCAGCGCAGTCAGTTCGTCAAACTTTTCCGGTAGTGAATTCACATTTCCAATTCCAGAAGGTACCGAAGGCTTATATCGGCTCTTCTTCGCTAGCCGCTTGGCCTTTAGCTTAGCGCTGACTCTGCAGCCGCAATATGGCCTTCTCAACTAGTCAGGTAAATGGGAAACCACACACGCAGGGGACTTTTTCAGAGAAAGTAGTTGAATCCTCGAATAAACAAGTTTTGGCTTGTGAAAATCCATATTTATAGTATAGATAATTAGATGCAACAAAAGCACACACAAGAAAAGAAGAGAAAAAAAAACACACAAAGCCGCTGAAAAGGCTGCCACTCGCTGCGACACTGTCTCTCTGATGTGTGTATAAAATGTGTTGTGATGCGTATATCTCGCATCACAACACATCTGAGACTGAGGAGTGTCCTGAGAATCACATAGAATAAAGATTAACATGCCAGAGGTAGAACTGCATATTATATAGTATGGGATAGTAATGAGAATACACTCGTTAATGATATATACTGTATATACTGTGTGTGTGTATATATAAATAGATAGATAGATAGATAGATAGATAGATAGATAGATAGATAGATAGATAGATAGATAGATAGATAGATAGATAGATAGATAGATAGATAGACACAAAGCACACACAATTGTATGGTAACTTTGTGTTCTCCAGGATCAGGTGATTTGTAGGATTGTTAGGTTGTTAATGTCAGTGAGCAATGAATAAAGCTTTGTTTATTTGAGAATCTTCAATCATGTACTCTTATACAAGGTATATTAGTTTTTTTTGGCAATGCAGTGAAAAAGCAAACCAATCAAAAGCACTCCTAGTGTAGAATAAAAGCTAAGAAGAAAATCAGAAACAAAAAACCTCAGTAACATCTGAAATGACAATAACAATGAGACTGTCAGCTAATATGGAGGACAATAATTAAACAGCTAGAATTTACATTTCGTTTTCAATGTATGGTGCAGAATTCAACACCAAATGTGCTTTTGTTTCGCTGCAAACTGTCACAAGATAGTTTGCAAAACTGCACTGTTTTTGTGATTGCGCACAACATGCATATGTGACATATTAAAACACTTGTAGGGAGATGTCGTGTGATGTCACGTGCCCAGTAGCCAATTCTGCAATCCAAAATCCTATACAGTAATTAAACAATAAAATGTAATATTACTAAATTGCACCATCTACTGCCAGATACAGGAAATACGCATTTCCTTCTGTCTGATGGTAATAGAATAAATATGGTTGGTGGAGGATAACGGTATAAAATTCACAAGTAGAGAAGCCGCCTTGAGGCTGTTATTAAACCCGGAACTCTATTTAGAGACCTCCCGCTCTAAACACTCAGGTCTTGGGCACGAAATGAGCTCTGAAAAACAAACAGTAAAAACAAACCACCGCTGAACTAAATGAAGTCAGAGAGAATTGATTTGGTTAAAGAGAAAAGCAAATAAGAAAAAAAGAGAAACTCATTGTTAGGCAACTGCTCCACAAAATGAAGCAAATCAGACAAAAAAAAAGGTCAAGAGTGCTGCTACCCTTTTGCTCTTAAACTACTTGACTTGGCAGCTTTATCTCTGATGTACTACTCTGAGTGTGTGTCCTGGCTCTCCCACTTGGAGTGCTTAGAGAGGATTGGTTTCATCAATCTCGCAATAAACTTTGCAGTAAGGCTCAGCATAATGTTCTGTCCTAATAAAGGCATGGCTTGAAGCAGAGATCCCATAAATGCCTTGTGATTCTCATGTGAATGTGTTCTTTCATTTTTACTGTATTATAACAATCTAGGAAGTTAGTCCAGAATGCAGTCGCAAGAGCGATTACTAGAACCTGATATGACCACATGACCCCTACAGCTTATTCATGTTCCATCACATTTCGCATTTGATTGCAAAATATTACTACTGACACACAGTGCTGGCCTAAACACTATCAGAAGCACTGACCTACATATACAAAATACATTTTATTTGTTACATGAAATTAAGGTCCCCTGGTTGTCTAGTGGTTAGGATGCGGCGATCCCCGATCAGGGAACCAACCCCAGCCACTCTTAGTGCCGGTCCCAAGCCCGGATAAATGGGGAGGGTTGCGTTAGGAAGGGCATCCAGCGTAAAAACGTGCCAGATCAATCATGCGGATGATCTGCTGTGGCGACCCCTGATGGGAGAAGCCGAAAGAAAGTTTGTTACATGAAAATGTATTCATTTATTTCCAACAGTTTATTCTCTTCATTTCGTAATGTTTCTCTTGGTTGCACTGCTTCCAGTACGTGGATGTGGATGTAAAATTCTTTATTCAATCAGATTTCAGCCTCTAAGTGCTGCTATGTCAATCTAATCTGCCCAGGGCCTTCAGAATCAGTACTGCTGGCCGTTTTACCTTAAACTATATTAGCAATTGGACTGTTTCTTTAACCAATTAAATTCGCCTCACAGGGCCAGTTACATTCAAGTTCGACTAGCAAAACATGTCTGTAGCACGCTGCACACATTAATACATCTGATTTTTTTACGCTCACAATAGCTGACGGAGAAAGAGAAATGTATTTGGTCTTAAAAATCCATTTTAAATGCGGACTTTTCCAGAAAAGCTAGACATCATAAGGGGAGGTTGGCCAACCCCGAAGCTAGCTCACTTGTCTCAGCCCAGGAAAGGGTTTGTTCGCCATTTCCAGTCCAATTGCCTAAGTGCAATAGCACTGACTTCTAGCCTCTGAGGAGCGGTGCAAATCATATAAGTATGCATTATGAGTATGCATCTTTGGTGAGTAGGTTTTTTTAATTAACATTTTTATGTTTTTCTCATGTTATTAGACAAATATTGATTCTGAACAGCTCCAGATTATGTAGGTGGCACAGTTGCGGTTGTAGTGTAGAGGTTTGGAGCTTGCTTTAGTAAAATGGTATTCACCCTCCATATGTGAAATACCTCTCTCTCTGTAATGCCACGCGTGGTTATATTGCGTTTTTGTATAGTATTGATAGTGGTGGTATTAAGAGGTGGATTAAGTCAGGTAAGTCTCCACTGAAGGCCCAGATACCAAATGCACAGCCCACCACTGCTGACACACTATGTAAAGCGCTGAAAAGCCTCTCACCGCAGTACCTCAGCCACAAAGTGAACTTCTGGTCTATTATGATCCACCATGCCTACGTTGATCAAAACATGCAGACACTTTGTTGTTACCTCAGATAGTGAAGGTTACAGCAGGGGGTAGAGCTTTGTCTTTTAAAACCCCCACAGTTATAGAAAAGCCTTCTAATTAGTGTTCAGGACTTGAATTAGTGTTCATGTCTAGTCTGAATTATATTTGCTTATATTCAAGCCCTTTGTAAGTAGGTATTTTTTTAGCTATAGGAGCTATCTGAAGAACCGGGATGTTTTTTTTCTGCCAAGTTACAATTGCTTCTGAGATTCTAAACCACTGTATTTGACTCCCACTGCTCTGTAGGCCTTATTTCTTCTGATTTCCAACTTAGACACCACTCGTTGCTGCTAAGAACAATTCCATATAACAGACTACAAATTAATGAAATTACTGCGAATGGTACCATTCAGAAACCATGAAGATGAAAAGAACAGTTTTAGTACAATGGTTTCGGGCTACAATTTCTATGATAGAAGGAACTGTAGATCAGAACAGTTCATAACTATTCCTCTTGGTCAGTTAGTAATTGTACTAACTGACCAATCACACTTACAGATCCCTTCATGGCTGACCCTATGCTTTGACCCTGCTGGGATCTGCAAAGAAAGAATTAGAATTTACATGTGATGAGTTAAAGCAACTTTTCTTGTATTATCTGAGGCTTTTTTTCCTTTATTACCATCACCTAGCTTGCTCATTAGAGATAAACTTATAGAGATACATTTCATATTTTTATTCTGAATCTATTTTATTCTGTAAAACTGATTTGCGACAAAGTCCACTCTTGAATGTGATATACAAATAAAATTTAAATAAAATTGAACTGATTAGGTGACAAACTCCAGATCCCTTGATAAATTAATGGCATTTGGCAGATGGAGGGGCAGCTTGGTGTGGCTGGGATTTGAACTCCAATGCCTTAACCACTACCACCTCTACAACACCAAAAAAATAAACCCACTCAAATCTCCAGTTCAGATCATTTAGAATGCCGATGATCGCCTTCTAAAATGATTTAGCTCCTTCACTGGGTTTTTTTTGCAGCAATAATCAAAGTCTAGTGTTCTCTTTTTTCACTCGATCTCACACTCTCACTCTCAAGATAATCACATGCCCCTGAGATACAGAACTAATTCAATTCAATTTAGTTTTAATAGACATTGTCCCTAAGCAAGTTTACAGAAATAAATCGATTATGAATTATAAATTATAACGTAAAAAATTTGTACCCAAGCTCTGATTCTGCTCCATCGCATGAACGGCTCCACATGAACGGAGAGGTCCATGAGGTTATTGTGAAGGGTTAAACTCAGGGACCATGAAGATGGATTTGGACTGTAATGAATATAAAAAGTTTGCTTCAATCGCCATGAACAATTTTCTTTATTCAATTGTCCATCAGTGAATAACGACAATGTGAAATTTTTTTTGCAAAGTGGCCAAATTGCAATCTGATTGCTTAAAGCAATAGTTTCAAGCAGCATAGATTTACAATCAGTTGGATGCCTGCAGTGCTCACAGTGCTGTCCGTAAGGCAATTCCCTTTGAAACTTACATATGGATGCCGCACATCTTGGAGCAATGCTATTAAATAAATAGTCTATTGGGAATTTAATACATATTCATAGACAAAAATATATAGTAAGTCAGTGATGTCAACAGTCTCCTACACTGACTCAGAAATACACTTCGCTTTTGATCATCATCACTGCACCCCGCAACATTGTATACCCGCCACAAATGGACATTCGGTGTAACCCAGATGAGGATGGGTTCCCTCTTGAGTCTGGTTCCTCTTAAGGTTTCTTCCTTATGCCATCTCGGGGAGTTTTTCCTTGCCACAGTCGCCAGTCGCCACCGGCTTGCTCATCAGGGACAAACTTACTCATAAAGAACATATTCATTTTTAATCACCGCATTATCTGTGTAAAGCTGCTTTGAGACAATGTTCATTGTTAAAAGCGCTATACAAATAAAAATGAATTGAAATTGAATTGATTCTGGTCTATTATGATCCACAATGTCTACATTGATCGAAAGGTGCAGGCTCTTTGTTGTTACCTCAAATAGTGAAGGGTACTGCCGGGGGCATTCAGAGTTTAAGCCAGCACAAAAAATCTTTCTGGCTCTGATGGCCCAACATTGAATCACAGAACCAACAGGTTGCCACTGCTGAGCCCTTAAGGAAGGGCCTTAACCCTTAGTTACTCAGACATATAAAATGAAATAAATGGAAGTCACTGTGGACAAAAGCGTCTCTCAAAAATTTAGGACAGGCCCGCACAACCTGGGACATGAGGAAGGTCGGGTGCCAGTGGTGGGCACCGCAGAGCTTGCTGCGAACTGCCACTGGGTGAAACCCCTTTGAGGCCAGGATGTCCAAGGCATCGGACTGGAGCGCAGCGGCGCCCTCCACGGTGCCATGGAGCATGGCGGCGCCCTCAGAGGGACTTTGGCACGGTGCAGTGCCCTCTTTAGAGGTTGGGAGCAGGGCGGTCAAACCCAGAAAATATTCCCGGCGGAGCAACACCCCCAGTGGAACTGAAGATCTAAACACCACCCCCAGCGAGGAACAACGGCTGGGCGATGCCCCCAGTGGGGCTTCGGAGACTGAGCGGTGTACTCAGTGGGGCTTGGAGACTGGGGATTAAATGGGCTGCAGGGACAGCCAAACTGGAACACAGGCTCCTCGCAAAAAGCTGGATAGCCTGCAAAGTGCCTGGTGAACCGGGAATAAGCATTGATAATGTCCCTATTGGCGTTCCACATTGCGCTCGCCCATGACAAAGCCTTCCCGGTTAGACGCGAGATGAGAAACGCCACCTTGGAATGATTGGTGGGGAACTGGGCAGGCTGCATCTCGGCGTGGGGACTAACAGTGAGTGAGAGGGGAATCGGGACCTTATAAAGCGGAAAGGTAAATGGGGAATAGGTGTAGGTGATTAGAGCAGGGAGAGGCTGAGTGAGAGTGTGAGCCTTGTAGGGAGGCGTGGCAGGTGGTTCCCTGACAGTATAAATCAAACTCCTAACTTGGGAACCATCTGTAAAAGTTCAACAATATTCAGAACTACAGTTAGGGAGGACAAATCAACAAAACATGAGGCATTTCCTTCAGGGGTATCAGCACACTCAACACGAGCAGAAATAAATGTATACCTCATTTAATTAGAATGAATCGGTTGTTAGCATCGGCCTTCCGGCTCATTCCCTACACAGTTGGACTTTATATCCTCTGTACCCTCATGCAAAAAATGCATTGTGATGAGACTGTAAAACACATACCGCATTAAAATGCTCATTTCACACTAAATTGAGTAATCTATTACACAGAAAATACAAACAAACCAAGCCTTTATGACACATTTAAGAAAATGTCAGTGCAGCACTGACACACAAGTTGAAAACACATTGACACACAAGTGAACATCCATAAATTGCTGTGGAACAGACCACTTTCCAAAATTCAGTATGTGAATTTACACCAATTAGAAGTGTAAACTTGCACAGCACTTCGAGATTTGTCCAGGCATTTATCTTAGAGTCATAGTTCATGTCATGTAATGCACATATGCACGATAGCGGATACAAGTGCTTAGTGAAAAACAGGCAAACAAATCCAAAACAGTAGGCAGAATCAAAAATGTAATCCAGGCTTAGATCTGGTGATCAGCTAAACAAGATAAATTCGGAAAAAAAAAACAGAAACAAATTCAGAAAATCAGGAAAAAACTAAACTATGCACTATTATATAAACTACAGTATATACACACACACACACGTATATATATATATATATATATATATATATATATATATATATATATATATATATATATATATATATATATATATATATATATATATATATAATAATAGGATGGAACCCTTATAAATTGACATTTGGTGGATGAGAATGTGGATGGGTTCCCTTTTGAGTCTGGTTTCTCAAAAGGTTTCTTTTAAATTCTCAGGAAGCTTTTCCTTTGCCACAGTCCCCACTGGCTCCCTCATGAAAATGATTGTTTTAAAAGTGCTTTCACTGAATATAAATTGTTGCAGGATGCAGAATGTATGTTTGTGGCTATTAAAAATACATTTATATTGTAATTGAGGGAGGAAATATTTGGAGTCGGCGCTAGCTTCTCTTTGTTCAGGAAGTGCTCTGTGTGTGTCTGTTTCAACAGGACAGGTAAGTATATAATATATGAAAAGCAAGCAATGCCTCCGTCTGTCGCTTGCTTGGGAGGTGAGTATGCTCGTCGGATCTCGAGGGAGCTGGTTGTTCCCACTGCGGTCGCATGTCTATGTCTCCAATAGAGCGCTCTTCGGGTCAAGCCTCGAGCTGGGTGCACAATGCATCACGCCGACCTGCTGCGAGAGCTAGATGAGGGAGTGAGTACGGTCAGTGACAATGTCTGAGAGCTGCGTCGTGCTTCAGATTTGGCTCTCAGGGCCACCAAAGAGACCACTAGGGCCATTGGTTTGTCCATGTCAGCCCTTGTGGCCACTGAAATGCATGTTGCGTTTTACCATTAGACTGATTACACACGTGGTTCAGAGCGTGGTCACGCAGAGGCGTTTCCTCAGGGAACCAGGGTTACAAACGTAACCTAGAGACGTTTTGTCAGAGGGAATTGGAAACAATCCAACCGGAGAATAGTGACAAGCTTTTGTTAGAATACAAGAAGATAGGAACATATAAGCATATAAACATTTCATCCCACTGATTTGAAATATTTAAAAGATGCAGAAATCAATTTGCCTCTAAGCAGTTATTTTGAAACGATTCCCAATATTTAAGTTAACTTAACACAGGAATTCACCTGCATGCTAGATTGAAGTGTGTGAAAAAATAATTTGCCTAAATATCTTTAGCTTATGCAAAACAGAGACCTCAATATTTCATATTTATGAATCACTGTGAAGGTTACTTTCCCTTTCACACTTAATGGTAACTAGTACCAGGGGAAAGGATTTAAACTCAGAACCTTTTGATCCAAAGTCCACTATTTTAACCACTTACTGTATGTAAGACAGGAAAGAAGATGTTAGCAGTCAGACATGGAGGTAAAAGCTTAATGGTTTGGGGTTATTTTGGAGCAGGGAAGGTCCTGGAAACTAAAAAAAATCCTGAACCAACATGGCTACCATTCCATACTTCAACATACACCATGCAATTCTGTCTGGACTGTGGCTCATTGGAAACAACTTTACCATACAAGACAATGAGCCTGCAAGCTCTGTAATCATTATTTAAAAAGCAAATAGTCATCTGGAGTGATATCATCGAATGACCTGCCCAGTCACTGCACCTAAATCCTAAAGAACTGCTTTGGGATGAACAACAAATCTCCAACTAGTGAAGAACACCTTCGAGGCACGTAGGTATTTCAGCTGAATTTTTTGAGAAATTAACTGTTGAGATGCCGAGAGTGTGTAAAGCCGCTCTTCATGCCAAGGGAGGATTTTCTACCAGTCTCTCAAGATTATTGCTAATGTTTTTCCTTCTTGGAGTTGTAGTAACACAAATCTGAATGCTCCAGACCAGCAAATTGCTAAAATTTGGGCTTTTATAGAAGTAGTCACTCTCGCTAATCAAGAGCATTTAATTAGCATAAGTTGGCTGCTAGTAAGCCTCTTAAATCCTATGGAAGCACTGAAGGTGTATATAGTATTTTTTAAAACGTGGCTTTTCCATTATTTTTAATATGTACAGATATGTAAACCCAAAGGAATTTAAAGATTGTGTACATACGTTTTCCAGAATGACTTACACAATCACTTCCTCTCAGAAGCACGCTGACTTAGTGGCTTGGAAGAAGATTTTGGGCAGAATAAATGCTCCCAGCTAAAGTTTGTCTTAAATAATATTTGTGTTTAAAGCCTAAGAAACATCAGGATCACAGTGATCTTCCAGGCAGTGTGACTTGTTTGTCACCAAAGTCGTGTTATTTCATAGTTAATTAAAGAGTGCAAGACTTATCGGATTAAATGCAGCATCTATAAGAAGATTAGCGCGGACGTATACAGGGTGAAGTTAAACCCAAGGGTTTTATGTGCATAAAGGCAAAGGCATACAATCCAAACAAGGCAAGAAAATCGGTGTTGAATAAAAAACACCATGAGGCAAATACCATAATTAATGACTGGCGAGGTAAAAAAAGCACAAAGAAAACCAAAAAAAGCACAATGTGCTGTAAATGGAGGAGTAAATGTGCGGCAAATAAGGACCTTTAGAATTCAGCGCAACTCGAGTGGTTGTACTTGAATGAAATTGGAGAAGTGGATTGCAGACTGGAGATTGTGGAGGATGGGGCAGTTGTAAAAACCTTGGGGAATAAATAATATCTGATGTCAACACTATTTTTGGCGTCAAAATCAGATGTATAATCAATACGTCCTGCTAATGCACTAACTACAGGTAATAATACACAAGGAGGGTTCAATCTGATGCCTTTCTGCAAGAAGTTTGTAGACAGTTGGCCATAAGATTGGTATGTGCTTGTTTTTAAACATTCCAGACTTAAACTACGACTACACTAATCCGGATAAATTAGAATATGGCTCCGGGTCCACACTTTAGTTTTATCAAACAGTTGCTTATCAACATTGAAACATCAGAAAACGCTCACCTTCTTACTGTGCAAGAGCAAAACGTAAGACGCTTCGACCTGCAACATTTCCGCCTGTCGTATTTATCTTCCCGACTCTAGGAAAAGTGATAGATTTTTAAAGCCTCAGTTTTCACACAATCCACGCTGCGACACGGAAAAAAGCATTTTCGAAAAACGACCTTTTCATTGGCTGACAGCACCAACTCGGAGTGGACGGAAGGCCAAAACAGAGAGAAATATATGCGTATTTTCAAACAGAAACGTATTAGTGTGGACATTTCTATATTCATTTACCGCCACTCTTTTGGGGAGATGTTCTACAAGATTCTATGGAGATTTGTGCACCTTTAGCCATGAGGGTGTTAGTAAAGTCAGGTTCTGATGGGGGTGAGAAGGTCAGGAGACCTGTGGTGCAGTCAGTGTTCGCATTTATTATGTTCAATAGGGTTGGAGCTCTGTAGCAGGAGATCTTCCACATCTTCCAAACCATGAAATGTAGATCCTCATGGAGTTTGCATTTTGCACAGGGTCATTGTCATGCTGGAACAGGTTTGGGTCTTCTAGTTTAAGTAAAGGCAAAACTTTATGCAGCATCCAACGATGTCTGATACAATTGTGTGGCTTCAGTATTGTGGTAACAGTTTAGAAAGGAACCACATATGGCTGGAGAAGTCAGGTTTTAACAAATTTACTTTTAATATTTGGCTTGAATACAGAATGCTAAATTAAAGATTAAACAGGCAGTTGTTTTATTTTTGTTTTCGCTTCCCCAAATTAAAACTTTCCAGCCACATTAATATTTTGAACATATCAAATATCACATATCAAAATCATATTTACAATCACAATAAACCGAATTTCAGGTCGCATTTCAGGTTGCAGCATCAATATGAATAATAAGTGTATGTGAGTCCATGCAAAGTAGATGTTGCATTCAGAGAAAAGTGTCACGCAACACACGTGCTACAGTCAGCTAAGGGCAGAGGCGAGATTTTCCTCCTCAAATGTCATCGCCGACCCACAGTTCAGTTCAGTGAATCTCTTGTAGAGCGCTGGTTTGTTCATCTAAACAAGAAATGTCACGCACTCCATTCCCACAGCAGTCGAAAATGCCTGGTAAGGAACAGCATGTTCTGTTCATTCTGACAAATAGAAATGTCAAGAGAAAATGGAAACAGCTTCAGGACAGAAGTAGGGAATGCTCCCGGTGACTTTCCTGCTGTTCTGAAAATGTTTCACTAATGGCTTGAAATAAATTTCAAGGAGTTTAACTAACGACTGGAAAGATTCAGCATAGAATTATTTTTTAGTACGCCCGAACCATCCTAGGACCATCCTGCTTTACTTCGTCATCAGGGAACCACCACGACCCGGAATCGGGATCATCACTGACAGATGTACGGCCATGTTTAAAACGTTTAGACTGTTCACATATCTTACTGCGGCTGAGTGTCTCATCACCGTACTGCACTCAAAGTCTTCTGTAGGTATCCACGGGTTTTATGCTTTCGTTTACAACAAGTTTCAGCACCATGCGCTGTTCTATACACACACTAACACTGTTGTCTGCTATCTTGTTTAACAGCCTCTGGATTGACCTGCGACATGCACGTGTGCCGATTATCAGTAATAGGACACACTAGTCACTTACTGTGGAAGTAAAAAAAAAAATTTTCCACGTGGCTTCATGGCCAGGTTCCCCAAGATTTAACATATATATAAAGAGGAACCGAGGAAAAACGAGGAGGAGGAGAGAACGCACAGTGAGAAGGTTCTCCCCGCTCCTCTCTGCTCCTGTGCAGTGCTCTGACGCACCTTTTTGGATAGATTTGTCAATGCGAAGTAGGCGGATATCCCACGCCTTGCACTTTATGAATTTCTGTCTCCTAGCAACCATAAGAACCCTTGTGCATGTGTGCGGTGCGCATGTGTGTGTGTGTGTGTGTGTGTGTGTGTCAATGCAGGAGAAAGGACTGACAAATCAAGTGTGTCTGGAGGTGCAGAAATTTTTCTTTTAACAGGAGGAATCCCATCCAAAACTGTACAACTTGCAACCTCCTTCGCTGTTGTCATGGCAGCAGGAAGAGACACACACACACACACACACACACACACACACACACATATATGACGCAGGTGGGTGGACCAGTATGTGACTTGATTACACTTCCTGCAGCATAATTACATTTCCTGTATGAGGGGGGAAATCCCTCCTCCACAACATAAATGGGGTCACAGACACACACACACACACACACACACACACACACACACACACACACACACAATAAACTGCATGATTGATTAGTTGCTAAGCAGCTTGGCTTTATCGTCATATCGATACCTTGACCCTTACACTTCACTTCTTTGCAATAATATATATCTGTCTCTCTATCTATCTATTCATTTATTCATCCATCCTTTACCATATACGGCACTAAGGAAAGAAGTGCAGCACAGTCTTCGCATCTTACTTCCATCGGGTTCCATAGCAACACACTCGCATGAAAAGAGATGCTGAGACACGGGCTGAATCAAAAGCCAACAGCACCACCACTGTCCTCAGTTGAACTACACACACATGAACACACATTAACACAGTAAAGAACTAAAGCAAGATCCGAGTCCACATACTCTATTAACCCTAAAAAGGTGTGGGTGTGGGTGTGGGTGTGTGTAACATTCATTACTGTGGCCGGAAAGTGCAAAACAAATTTAGAAATCCGAAAACAAATAAAAAAATCCTGAAACGAATGAACAAATTAGAAAACAAATGAACAAACACAATCACAATTCGGACAAATCAGAAAGGTTAGGTATTACTGTTCCGCTCACTGGATGAGACATTCAGAAGATACAGGAAGTAGGAAATTTAGTTTCTCATAACTAATCTTTTGTACATGAGTGGAGCTCTGTGTTTGAACATTTTTTCCAAAAGCGTAACTACATTTATTTACACTTTTACACATACACGCAGTCGAGCAGCCTGTTCTAATTCCCTTATATCTTGAGTGACAGACATGTAAACTGTCATTGTGTGTGTCACTGTTAATTTGTTTTTGCATTTGTTAATATGTTTCATTTGTTTTCAAATTCATTCATTTGCTTAATTTTTCGCATTAGTTCATTAGTTTTCTGTTTTGTTCTTTTTTTTATTATTTTTTTATTTATTTGTTTTTCTGATTTTTTCCTTTTTTTTTGCACTTTTTAGCCACTGTAATTCATGCATGTATGCCAAATGCATCTCTGGCAAAAAATCCTGCACAAGTGCTTCAGTTTATCCTCTCATACACTCAATACACTCCATTTTCCACAATTCTAAAACAAACTTACTTTCAGAGTAGGCTGGCACACTAAAGCCCAAACTGCACATTCGTGTGAACTCTTATTAGATATCAAAAAAATATTGTTTTAATGATATACTGTATAAAAATTTATTGTATCAAAATAAATGAACTTACAGATATAAGCAGATGGCATCTGTGACTTCATAAGCTTTATATGATAAAAAGGTTTGGACACCAGACCATAAGATTGGTACTGTATTTGCTGTTATATTAAGCAACACTCCTCATTCTTCTGAGCTGTTGTTCTACTGGATTTGTGGAGATTTATGCTCCTTCAGCCACAAGCATGTTAGAAAAGTCAAGTACTGATGTAGGTGAGAAGGTGAGGAGGCCTGGAGTGCAGTCAGCATTCACATTCATAAGTTCAGTAGGGTTGGAGCTCTAAAGCAGGAGATCCTCCACATCTTCCAACCCTTAGGAAAGCAGATCTTTATAGTGCTGGCTATGTGCACAAGAGCATTGTCATGCTGGTACAGATGTTGGGTCACCTAGTTCTCCCAGGAAAACTTCATGTTCAACATGCAAAGATGTCTGATACAATTGTGTGGATTCAATTTTGTGGTAATAGTTTGAAGAAGAACCAAATATGCAAATATGGGTGGAAAATATCAGGTGTCCCAATACTTTTGCTCATACAGTGTCTGTATTTCTGCTTAGTATCACTTCTTAGATATTGCAAGCATGTTGCAATAGTTTTCTAGGAGAATAACGCTGAATTTAACTCTGTGTGTGTGTGTGTGTGTGTGTGTGTGTGTGTGTGTGTGTGTGTGTGTGTGTGTGTGTGTGTGTGTGTGTGTGTGTGTGTGTGTGTGTGCACCTGTGAAAAGCCCAGGTTTCTGCAGCCGTTGCAGGGTGTAAGTGCCTCCCACAGGCCTGATGGACCACAAGCTTTCTCCTCTTCCTCCATCGCTGCAGGCAACGGAGGAGTGGGATACTATGTGAAGAAAAATAACAAGCCAGTTAACACGCACGCACGCACGCACGTGCACACACACACACACACACACACACACACACACACACACACACACACACACACACACACACACACACACACACACAGCTTAACATTTGATTTAACCATACATGACATCACAATGAATTACTCATGATTTCAGAATCCCAGCATCCACCAAAATGGCATGAATATATGTGATTACATTTAACGTTTGTAATGAATATTGATCTCAGAACCAGCTGTGACTTCCTCAAGCTACAATGAAAAAAATAGTTACCCATAATCCCTGGTAATTAGTATTCCTTGTGGATCCAAGGTTTTTGGATCCAAAGATCATGAGTTCAAATCCCAGCCACACCAAGCAGCCACTCCTGGGCCCCTGAGCAAGGCCCTTAACCCCATAACTGCTCAGTTGTACAAATGAGATTAAAAGGAATAAACTAAAAAAAATCTAAATATAAGAAATAAAGGCATGATTTGAGAATATACAGAGTAGAAACAAGTCCAATGATCTGTCGTAAGATAATTACATCTGGTAAGATTTCTTGAAATAAGAAAACACATCTAGCTTTTAGAAAAGAACAAAATGTCTTTATTGAATTAAAACACTTTCCATGCAGTTGAATTTAGTCTCATTAATTTAAAACTAGCATGTTATTTGTTTTAAACAGTTTGCTTTGCTTAATTTGAATGAAAAGATCTTGAAACCAGAGCTACTAAATAAAAGAATTCCTTTTTACCTAAGAATCGTCAACATTATATATTTTGTCTTAAAATGTGACATTTAAACTAAAAACTATTTTTAGTAAATCAAATAAGAAATTAATTTAGAATACCATTCAAACCGAGATTACGCATACATACATACGTGTTGTCAACAATTATTTATTTAAATGAAGACTGTCTTGTTCACGCAGTAGTTACGATGCAAAAGCAAAGTGAAATCTTTATGTACTGCTGCTAAAAATACTTAAACTTATTGCAGGTCTTGGCAAACTTAAAACCAATTATTACAGCTAAAATAAAGTCTTAAAAGATACAAGGCCTCTCATGATGTCTTTGGTGGTAATTAAGCTCAATGTGCAGGTAAAATCACTTACTTTAACCCTTACCAGCTAAAAAATATAAATAATCTTAAAACAATCATATTAATCTTCTAATAATAACAATTTGCTCTTTGGGATTTTTATGGCTAGAAATAAGATTGTAATCCTTGACCAGATGAAGAGTTTTTTGTAGTGTAAATGTGCTTGTGAGTGCTCGGTACACTGATTGCCAGAATTTATTAGTTTTTTTATTGTAGTTGATAGAAAGTCACAGCTGGTTATAGGATCAATAATTGTTACATACAAAGACCTTTTGTGTCCAATACCTTGACCATTAAACTATAATCTCCCACAGTGTTTAAGTTTATATTAGTGTTCAGTCTTTACATCTGTCCCAGTTTGACTTGGAGCGAATCACAGAGCAGGACATGCACTGATTCTGTTCTATAAATACACATTCTACTATTATATAAATGGACAAAACACATTCGCATTCACATTCACACTCCGGTCTAGTCTGCTCTCTCCTGGCCACATGGTGATACAGCAGGCGATATGAGACCTTCCCTACAGGAACTAGGGTGGTGAGAAATTAAACCTGCATGGTTGCTCATATGTCAAGCATTATTATTTATCAAATTGAAGGCTTTTCTATTTCAGCTACAGATGAAATAAAAGTGTTTTGATTTGAAAGCAAACTTGGGAAAAGTGCTAGGGGAGTAAGGGAATACGAATCACTATCGATTCAAGGTATGAGTTTTCTTTAACCTGAATTTTTATGGTTAAAATTTTCCAAACTTGTCCTTTCAGTGTCTTAGTGACCCTTGGATACTTGGAGGCCTGGTACTATACATATCCCTTACTCCTCAGAATTGGTTTAACAGTTAAGACTTTCAGTAGACTTCTCAAGTATAAACCCGTATCCAAAAAAGTTGGGACACTGCACAAATTGTGAATAAAATAAGAATGCAATGATGTGGAAGTTTTGTATTTCAATTTTTTATTTAGAATACAACATAGATGACATTTCAAATGTTTAAACTGAGAAAATGTATCATTTTTAAGGGAAAAATAAGTTGATTTTAAATTTTATGGCATCAACAGATCTCAAAAAAGTTGGGACAAGGCCATGTTTACCACTGTGTGGCGTCCCCTCTTCTTTTTTATAACAGTCTGCAAACGTCTGGGGACTGAGGAGACAAGTTTAGAAATAGGGATGTTGTCCCATTCTTGTCTAATACAGGCTTCTAGTTGCTCAACTGTCTTAGGTCTTCTTTGTTGCATCTTCCTCTTTATGATGCGCCAATTGTTTTCTATGGGTGAAAGATCTGGACTGCAGTCTGGCCATTTCAGTACCTGGATCCTTCTTCTACACAGCCATGATGTTGTAATTGATGCAGTATGTGGTCTGGCATTGTCATGTTGGAAAATGTAAGGTCTTTCCTGAAAGAGACGACGTCTGGATGGAAGCATATGTTGTTTGAGAACTTGGATATACCTTTCAGCATTGAAGGTGCCTTTCCAGATGTGTAAGCTGCCCATGCCACACGCACCCAATCTTCTCGTCCCTACACTGGCTACCTGTTAAGTTTCGAATCGACTACAAACTACTACTTCTTACTTATAAAACACTAGATGGTTTATCTCCATGTATCTATCCAGTCTTTTAACACGCTACAATCCGTCACGCTCCCTGAGATCTCAAAACTCTGGACTTCTAGTAGTTCCTAGAATAGCAAAGTCCACTAAAGGTGGTAGATCATTCTCACATTTAGCTCCTAAACTCTGGAACAGTCTTCCTGACAGTGTTCGGGCTCAGACACACTCATCCAGTTTAAGTGCAGATTAAAAACATATCTTTTTAGCAAAGCCTACACATAACATACGTCTCACATCATAACCTTGTGCTCCAGAACATCTGATCACATGCACATTATCAACTTGTTCTATTAATATCATGAACAGCAGCTACGCTAATTCCTCTCCACTGCTTCTCTTTCTCTCCCCATCCCGAGGCATCCTGAGGTTTGGCCAGCTCCAGTCACGTCCCACCTCATGAAGATTATGGACCTTTAAAGAAGTAGATGCCGAACCCGCAAACATCCCGTACCATCCCGTAGGCTTTCCAGTACCACGTACCAGTGCCAATTGGATCCCACTTCATGTGTGGAGTTTGGACATAAGACCTCCTGGAGTGTTTAAAGGCTCTGGCATGGAGAAGCTGGTGTTGGATCTGTGATGATCACAAATGTTAAGCTATTTTATGAGTTGCTCAGTAGCTCCTAGTTTTATAACCATAAAGACTGTATAAGACTGTAGAAAGATCATAACTTATAATTTTATACTCCAGTGCTCATGTTAGTTCTCTCTCTCCAGTGTTCTGTATTGTTGAAAGATTTATGATCACACCTCTTGATGTCACCCAAATGAGGATGCACTTCTGGATCATGTTTAGATATGGCTTCTTTTTTGACCTATAGAGTTTTAGCCGGCAACAGAGAATGGCACGGTGGATTGTGTTCACCGACAATGTTTTCTGGAAGTATTCCTGAGCCCAAGTTGTGATTTCCATTACAGTAGCATTCCTGTATGTGATGCAGTGCCGTCTAAGGGCCCGAAGATTACGGGCATCCATTATGGTTTTCCGGCCTTGACCCTTAAGCACAGAGAAGAGATTGTTCCAGATTCTTTAATTCTTTGGATGATATTATGCAATGTATAACTCATACTCTTTGCAATTTGTCTCTGAGAAACTCCTTTCTGATGTTGCTCCACTATTTTTCGCCGCAGCATTGGGGGAATTGGTGATCCTCTGCCCATCTTGACTTTTGAGAGACACTGCTACTCTGAGAGGCTCTTTTTATACCCAATTATGTTGCCAATTGACCTAATAAGTTGCAAATTGGTCCTCCAGCTGTTCCTTATATGTACATTTTACTTTTCCGGCCTCTTATTGCTACCTGTCCCAACTTTTTTGGAATGTGGAGCGTTTATGAAATCCAAAATGAGCCAATATTTGGCATGAAATTTAAAAATGTCTCACTTTCAACATTTGATATGTTTTCTATATTCTATTGTGAATAAAATATACTTTTATGAGATTTGTAAATTATTGCATTCCTTTTTTATCACAATTTGTACAGTGTCCCACATTTTTTGAAATCAGGTTTGTAGGTGTCAAGCTATCTAGAGATGTACCAGCTCCAGCTGGATCCCACTTCATGAGATTTCAGACATTGGACTTTGAGGATAAACAACCTTTTAATCAGTACTCAAAATAACCTTCTACATTTGCTGTTTAAGCATTTAAACTGCTCAGGAGCTCCTGGTTCCAAATCTCCAACTGACTGTAGAAAGAATGCTACTCATAATCACACACTCCAGTGCTCATGTTAATTCTTACTGTTTATATTTTATTAATGCTTTATAATCACTCTCTTGGTCTCACCCAGATGAGGATGGTTCCCCTTTTGGGTCTGGTTCCTCAAAAGAGGTTTCTCCCTCATACCATCTAAGGGAGTTTTACCTTGCCACAGTCACCCCAGGCTGCTCATCATGGCAAAAACAAATATAAATAAATAAATACACATAATTCACTTAAATTTTAATTACATTCTGTAAAGCTGCTTCCATTGTAAAAACCACCAGAAATAAACTTAAATTGAATTGCATTGAAACATCTGGAAAAATCTGAGCAAAGATAAAGCCCCATCTATATATTAATGGCAAGTATGCCCTTTTGGAACTTGTAGACCTTTGCACCTCAGAAGCATGTAATAATCAATAACCAGCCAGAGAAATGTGTGAGCCTGTGTTTTTAGAGAATACTTTCTTTTTTTGTTGGCCTCTGTCAACAGACTCTGCTTCTATAGCAGATGCTAAAGAACTAGCAAAGCACCCAACTGCTAAACATTCCAGAAGTCATTCAATACCAAACACTTATTCATCTGCAAGAAGATAAAACTAATTGTCTTAGCAAAAAACAAGGTACACAAGCCCAAAGAGACACCTTTGGTCATGAATATAGCTATATAAAAGCAGCTTTTAACAGAGAACTGGAAAAGACCAAAATTCTGTTGTCAAATGTGAATTGGAGTTATAATGCATTACCAAAGGTGGAAAGCCTCTTAACTGCCACCTGCCATAGTTTCTTTTCAGCTCACCGAAAGAGAGAAGATTGATAATTAAACCGTGCCAAACGATAGACTCACGATGATGAGCTTACACAGAACCTTATAATGTCCAATTCAGTGTAATCTTCACTCCAGCTGGGTCTCCAGTCTCTTCATGATGAACAGGCTCTTTTGGGGCGTCTAAGTGCGCAGCCAATCAGAAGCAAAGGGGAAGCATTGTGAAAATACTGGCAAAGTAGCCCAGAAAGATGACAATATTCCTTTTGTATTCCAACAAGCGAGTGTGTGTGCTCTGCCAGAGCCAGCTGTGGTGCATTGAATGCTCCATTGATAGAGAAACGATCTATTTGTTTGTGAAGCAGGGGAGATACTAAAAGACACAACATGAAGTATTCGCACATCCTGCCTTGCTGTTTTGAGGCCCAGATTCATGCTGGTTTGCCGCTTAATCGTATTCGGTGGGCGACGGCTTGAAGCAAAATGATTCATTCTGAAATCTAGCATGGAATTCACTTCCAGGTTCTGGGCTTGATTTCATATGACAACTTTGCTTATTTAAATAAAGTATGGCCACTCCTGATAGGTTGATCCACATCAAGAAAGAATGGTTTTGCATCTACTCCTCTATTTGCTGTTTGACGAAAACAACACCTGATGGTTACTCATGACTGAAGTGGTTTTTTTTTTTGGTTTGTGTTTTTTTTTTAATCAGTTAGAACATTGGTCCAAGCTGTGTTATTACAAAAAGATCTAAGCACAAGAGATGGAAGGCACATGCCAGTCATTTCCACGAGGAGATGTTCTGTCCAATGTTATTGTTATTGTATTGTTTCCTGGAGGCGCTGCTGTTAAAACTCATAGTGATAAAACTTCCTAACCCCAACCCTAACCCAGACTTGCACCGATGGTAATATGTTTACTTTATGTGTGGTTTCTTTTTGAAATGGCGTCGAAAAGCTCAGGAACAACATGTGCTGTTCGTGGTTGCACTTATAACCAGACAAGGTTTCATTTTTGGCTTAAGCAAAAGCGCTACATAAACAAAGATAAAGTGAGACTGCCTTTGCCAGAGTACAGGACATGTCTGTCTTTCCTCACCTGACTGCATTCTCTACCTTTCTATTTTTTCCTTCTCTTCTTTTTTTAGCTTCTCCCATTAGGGGTTGCAGCAGCGGATCATCCGTCTCCATACCCCTCTGTCCTGTACATCTGCCTCTTTCAAACCAACTACCTGCATGTCTTCTCTTACCACATCCATAAAAATCCATTTTGGCCTTCCTCTTCTCCTCCTTCCTGGTGGCTCCATCCTCAACATTCTCCTACCGATATACCCAATGTCCCTCCTTCTCCTTTTGCTCTCCTGCACTTCCTAATTCCACCACCACGTCTCTTTTTCTTCCTATCTATTTCGAAATGTCACACCTAGCACCTTTCTAGCTCTCTCCCTTATCAATTCTGCAGTAGTTGCCCAATCATCCAGCACCTTTTAAGTCACCCTATGCTCCACCTTCTTCTTAAATGAAGTATTTACCACTGCCATTTCCATCCTTTTAGCAAAATCTACCACCATCTTACCTTCCACGTTCCTACCCATAACCTCCTCATCATCTCTGTTCCCTTCACCTACATGCCCATTAAAGTCTGCCCTAATCACAAATTGTTCATTATTAGGTACACTCTCCTCCACTTAATTTAACTCCCTCCAGGATTTTTCATTCTCCTCCATCTCAGAACCCACTTGTGAAGGCACCAATAACATTTATCATCACCCCTTCAACTTCCAGCTTCACGTTCATCACCATATCAGACCTTCTCTTCCATCCACACCATGAAAGTACAGTTTAAACCCACCTCCAATGTTCCTGGTCTTACTCCCTTTCCACTTGGTCTCCTCAACAGACAACATATATACCTTTTACCTCTCCATCATTTAGACCCTTTACCAGTCATAGTACCAACATTTAAAGTACCTCCTACCATTCTCCTTTTCCTGCTGCCTCTGTAGACGTCTTCCTCCTCTCCTTCTCCACCTCCTGCTCCTTCTATTGCATTCTCTACCTTTATAGAAGAAATAATAGTCTTTCTTACTTTTTATTTTCTTTTTTGTAGCTTTTAGATGTAAAACACTAGCACTCAGATCATGCTCAGATCATGCTTCTGCTACTGGCCTAATGCTAATCCAAAATGTCCTGCAGAAAGTTCTAGAAACACTTTTCTAATCCTGTGCATCCCCGTCATTCCCAATAAATGTCTCATCATCTTTTAATTCTGCCTAATGCTAATGGTAATACTAATAATATATTACAATCATCATCATCATCATCATCATTATCATCATCATATCATATCAAGTCAAGTCAAGTTTTAAGAGTCAAGTCAAGAGTTAAGGTGAGCTAAAAAAGCACTGCCTTTCTTTCCCGATCTCCACACCGAGGAGTCCAGGTCATGGAATAATCGTTTTCGGCCCGCTTCTTCAGTTCTACGAGGAACACGACATTATCCTTGAACTGCTTCGTGCTACAGACCTGTCTCTCTAAGCCACCAAGGAGACTGCCAGGGCTTTTAGTCGGTCTATGGCAGCCCTGTTGGCCATCAAGAGACACTTGTGGTTGACCCTCTCTGATCTGAATAACAGCCTTTCATGGCAACTGGCCTGTTCGGCAATGCTGTCAATGCTGTGGTCAACAGGTTCCAGGAGACCAAGAGCCAGACATCGGCTTTCCAGCGATCGCCACTCGGACTTCCCCGCCATGGAGGGCTTTGACAAAGAATGATGCAGGCACACCAAACTCCTGCTTGAATAGAGTCGATCCTTACGGCTGTCAAGATATTGAAAGAAGACCAGTCACTTACTCTGAAGACTGCTGGGTCTGATGGCAGCTGTATCCAATGTGATACCTTTTGGCTTTATGTTTGCTGCACATAAAACTCCTGCAATGGTGGCTCAGGCTCAGCGGGTTGTCCCTGAAGGGCAAACCGGTCTGCATGATCAAGGTCACATGGCGAGCCTCATGAGCCTTAGACATGTGGACGAAACCTTGGTTCCTGTCACAGGGCCTCGTGTTGGGACCTCCTTGTCGTTGCGTAACTCTGATGACAGATACCTTCCTCACAGGCTGGTGGTGGTCATTAATGGCTGCTCTGCCCAGGGTATATAGGAAGGGCCCCATCTCTTGGGGCACATCAACTGCCTGGAGATTCTTGCATTGAAGTATTTCCTTCCAGACCTGAGGGGCTATCATGTGCTGGTCCATATGGATAACACATCTGTGGTCTCTTATATCAACCATCAGGGGGGTCCATTCAGAAGTACTGGAGCAAATATGAAGGAAGTTTTACAGAGCACAAGTGGACCAGTTTGTGACCCAAAAGACCTCACACTGTCCCCTCTGGTTTTCCCTTACTAACCCAGCCCTCTCGGACTGGACTCCATGGTGCAGACATGGAAGAGGCTGAAATTCCTTCAAGAACGGTTCGCCGAAGGGTTGGTCTTCCTCCACCCTACAGGTTTACGTGTCTGCTATTGCTACATATCATGCTCTGCTTGCTGAGCGATCACTAGAGAGAATTCCTGTTAGTGGCATGCTTCGCGGTACCCGGAGGCTGAGGCCTAGAGTGCCTTTGTGGGATCTGGCTGTGGTTCTTGAAGTCCTGTCCAAGCCTCCGTTGGAGCCTTTGCATGAGGTGCCGATTAAGCTCAAATTTTGCTCACATTCATGCGCATAGGCTTTCCTCCTCAGGACCTGCCCTAAAATCATGCTTACACTATATGGGCAAACATTTGTGGATACTTGGCTATAATATAAGTATGTGCTTCTTTTCGAAAGTTCTATTTCATTTGCTCATTCAGTTCTATGTCCATTTGCTGTCTTAATAAGCTCCACTCTTCTGAGAAGATGTTCCACTATATTTTGTGGAGATTCTTTCAGACACAAGAGTGTCAGGTTAGGTGAGGTAATAAGGCCTGGGGTGCAGTCAGCATTTACATTCATCCTAAAGTATCTGTGAGTCCCTACTATTGTTTTGTAGCTTCTTAGTAATATGATGAACCAGATGTGAGAATGACAAGATCACAAGATTACAATATCCACAAGATAAAAAACTATGTATATATTGCAATCTTTGTGGTGAAAGTTTGAGGAAGAACCACATATGGGTGGAAAGGTCGGGTGAACTAATACTTTTGGCCCTATACTGTGTGTTAGATTGATGAAAATGCAGCTCTGGTTGTACCTTCCTGATGTTTGTGAGTGTGGTGTTTCTCTCCTCGTCCGAGAGAGTGCCACTGCAGAAGCTCTCCATGGACTGTGAGTGTGATGAAATGGCCTGGCAGAGCTCCTCAAACGAGTAATCCCTGTCCCGGCACATCTTTATGTCGTTTAGTAACTTCGACAATTCCCCCGTCACCGTTTCATCTGCAGATAAAGGGGGAAAATTAAATAAAGTTTGAAGACAAGTTTCGTTTTTGCTTAAAATGTTTAAATTTTTAGGCTTCCTTATTTAATACTTTTATTTATTTATTATTTATTTATTTATGATTTATTGACTAAAAGTGGGATTTCATAAATAACCTCCCTCCTGTCATACACTTTCCCTCAACTGTTTCTGGCTTAGATGAATTAATGTCAGGCCAAGGAGCTTCACTCCCTTCATCTTTCACCCTCATTTCACACACTCATTCCATCGGCTCGGTTATAAACAAGTATTAAATAAAAATAATTTTTCAGACATGCTTGAATTTGTGGAAAGTACATGAGAATTAACATTTCTATTAGTTACGGTACGATGGTTACTGATTTGATATAAATGATGTGATGCTTCAATTTAAAAAAGTGTGCATCAGAAAGTTAGACATTTCTATTGCGATGCGTAATTTTTTTATGTCACATATTTGCGTAGATCAAAAAAACGATTTATTTATATACAATTATTATTATTTTTTACCAACATTTTGTGACCAATATTTAATATGTTGAATGATTTCTCCTAGTTTCACCACTGCTGCTACGTGAATATGACGTATCACAACACTACGGAGACCGAGGCGTGTTCTGAGAGTCACATAAAATACAGATTAACATGGCAGAGGTAGAGCTGCATCTTCCTGGAGACAGAACAGGCAGAGATAGCAAAAGTACACACATCCTTCACTCAAGTAAAATTACAGATACTCATGTTTGAAAAGACTCTGGTAAAAAGGTTAAATTACTGACTACAATTTTTCATTTAAGTTAAAGTAAAGAGGTTCGGTCTCTCATATGTACTTGTATGACTTGTAAGTAAAAAGTAGCCATTATGACTACCTGTTTTAGTGTCACACAGGTAACTGCACGTCACATCATATTAGCATATTAATAATTTATTTATTTTGTTATTTAATGAATGTATCCATGCTGAACATCCATCATATACAGTGAGGAAAATAAGTATTTGAACACCCTGCTATTTTGCAAGTTCTCCCACTTAGAAATCATGGAGGGGTCTGAAATTGTCATCGTAGGTCCACTGTGAGAGACATAATTTAAAAAAATAAAATCCAGAAATCAGAATGTATGATTTTTAAACTATTTATTTGTATGATACAGCTGCAAATAAGTATTTTAACACCTGTCTATCAGCTAGAATTCTGACCCTCAAAGACCTGTTAGTCTGCCTTTAAAATGTCCACCTCCACTACATTTATTATCCTAAATTAGATGCACCTGTTTGAGGTCGTTAGCTGCATAAAGACACCTGTCCACCCCATACAATCAGTAAGAATCCAACTACTAACATGGCCAAGACCAAAGAGCTGTCCAAAGACACTAGAGACAAAATTGTACACCTCCACAAGGCTGGAAAGGGCTACGGGGAAATTGCCAAGCAGCTTAGTGAAAAAAGGTCCACTGTTGGAGCAATCATTAGAAAATGGAAGAAGCTAAACATGACTGTCAATCTCCCTCAGACTGGGGCTCCATGCAAGATCTCACCTCGTGGGGTCTCAATGATCCTAAGGAAGGTAAGAAATCAGCCCAGAACTACACGGGAGGAGCTGGTCAATGACCTGAAAAGAGCTGGGACCACCGTTTTCAAGGTTACTGTTGGTAATACACTAAGACGTCATGGTTTGAAATCATGCATGGCACGGAAGGTTCCCCTGCTTGAACCAGCACATGTCCAGGCACGTCTTAAGTTTGCCAATGACCATTTGAATGATCCAGAGGAGTCATGGGAGAAAGTCATGTGGTCAGATGAGACCAAAATAGAACTTTTGGGTCATAATTCCACTAAACGTGTTTGGAGGAAGAAGAATGATGAGTACCATCCCAAGAACACCATCCCTACTGTGAAGCATGGGGGTGGTAGCATCATGCTTTGGGGGTGTTTTTCTGCACATGGGACAGGGCGACTGCACTGTATTAAGGAGAGGATGACCGGGGCCATGTATTGCGAGATTTTGGGGAACAACCTCCTTCCCTCAGTTAGAGCATTGAAGATGGGTCGAGGCTGGGTCTTCCAACATGACAATGACCCGAAGCACACAGCCAGGATAACCAAGGAGTGGCTCTGTAAGAAGTATATCAAGGTTCTGGCGTGGCCCAGCCAGTCTCCAGACCTAAACCCAATAGAGAATCTTTGGAGGGAGCTCAAACTCCGTGTTTCTCAGCGACAGGCCAGAAACCTGACTGATACTTATTTGCAGCTGTATCATACAAATAAATAGTTAAAAAATCATACATTGTGATTTCTGGATTTTTTTTTTTAGATTATGTCTCTCACAGTGGACATGCACCTACGATGACAATTTCAGACCCCTCCATGATTTCTAAGTGGGAGAACTTGCAAAATAGCAGGGTGTTCAAATACTTATTTTCCTCACTGTAGAACACAAGCAGAGAAAAGATGATGATGATCAGCCGATCAGAAAAGTCACTGACTCCCTCTGTCACATCCACATTAACCCCAGACTTCTTGTTGCCTTCTACCCTGCTCGTTATTAGCTTTGTAAACTAGCTTACGTCCGTGGTGCGTGAGAGACAGGAAATGAAACACCAGTGGTACATTGAAAGAAATATGTTGATGGTCTGAGATCGGCACGCAGTGAGAAGAAAAAATAATGATCATATCACCAAATAGATAAAAACTGAAGTAACGAGCCTGTTGTAAAAATTTAAAAAGTAGAATGTACAGATATTTGTGTAAACATTTAGCATGAAAGTAAAAATTTGTCTGAAAAATAAAAAGTGAAGTAAAGTACTGATACCAGAGAAATCTACTTACAATCTAAGTACAGTAGCGAATAGGGGCGGCACGGTTCACAAAACCCACAGTTCGGTTCGTATCACGGTTTTAGGGTCACGGTTTTCGGTTCTTTTTGTTATTTTTTCTTTTAATCTTCAACACTCCAGAAATTTCCTTCAGCATTTGATATATAGCTTATTAGCTTAATTATCCACAATTTAGGATACAGTGTTAACATTTTTGTAATGTAATCATGCACTAACTGAATCGAGAGGGAATATTAAACCGTGGCTCGAGTACATTCATCAGCTGACAAAATCCTTCACACTTAATCACGCTGCACGGTTGCTATATTTTGCTATAAACATCCCCAATGCTTTAGTTCTGGCTATTGCCCTGTCCGACTTCTCACTGAGAGGCTGCTTAAATGATGCGGACAGTAGAAGTTGTTTCCTAACCGGCTCTCCCCTGTTTGTGCTTATCGACACATTGGCGTGATGTCTTCTCAAATAAACTGTTATATTAGAAGTGTTAGCATTAGCATATTGAATGCATTTTGCACAATGCTTGCACACAGTCACAGTTCTATCTACTGTTTTATTTCCGTTGTCATCGTAAGTAACATGAAATGCAAAATGTTCCCACACACCGGATTTGAACGACGCGGGTGCATCCGCCAACTCTGGGCAGCCTTCATTATCTCCTCCACTTGCCATTTCTGCAGCACATCTTACTCAACTTTTACTGTCTATATGTATGTTCGCGCTAAACTGTCTGAGGCGAGACTGAGCACGAGGCTACATTGCGCATGCGTCGAACCGTGCGACGCACACGTGAACCGAACCGAGACAAGCGAACCGAACGGTTCGGGTGTTTTTTCATGTACCATGCCACACCTAGTAGCGAAGTATTTGTACTTCATTACTTCCCACCTCTGAAAAAAGTAAAAAACATCTGGTTTTATTTCACCTCTTTTCTTTTTTTTTGCACTACTAAAGCCTGTTTGTGAAAGGGACATGCTTGTCTGTCTGAACCAAAGTAATAAAAGTGAACTCTCTGAACCACATTGCTATGACATGCATAGCATCACATTTTTTCCATTGCATTGAATCACATTGTAATTGAATCAAATCGAAATCTGATCCAACTGCATCGGTAGTCGATTGCTTCCTACGTATCTTTAATGTTTTGTATCCTTGGTTATGCACACTCCTTCCATCAGCAAGTTTCCGAGGCATACGCTCATTTGTATACAGTGTTTCTATTTCTAATAGCTGAAGATATGTTAGATATTTATAATAGCATGTTAGAACAGCCAACATTTACATGGTATTGATATAAAATCGAGCAAAAATGGGCTTGAACAAGCCTCGAGCATTGCAGTCATTCCAATCGCCTCCTCTGTAAACGTCAGGTATGGGAAGAACTGTAAGTGCGAGCGCTCTACTAAGTGCTGAGTTGCACCTTTGTGCGTAGTGATGTGTGCTAACATCTATTATGCTCGCTGCAAATTTTTTAGGTTCGGCTGCAATCGACATTGTTAAGAAAATGCAGTCGCAGCAATAGACGAGGCATGAGTTCAGCAGTAATCCCGAACACAGAAACGCTACGCCCTTCCACTCAGCTGGAACGCCTAAATCCTGGAAACATATTACAAGCCAGAACCATAAAACCCAGCTCGCACATCTGGCTCTGGTATGCAGCTGTTCCTGAAAAAGTCATTGTTAATTTTATGAATTGTTCAGGAGCGACTGCATATCAGGGTCTGATGAGAGATCGGACCACTAGGTCACTGCTACAGCAAGAAAATTAACGTTTTGATTATTTTTTCCTCCTCATATTATGATTTGCTTCACATTCGAAAGTGGGCTACTCAGTTTTATGTCCTCCTTTACCTAACATCAGTACCTGCACTGGGAGGTGGTAGCTCAGTGATTATGGCATTGGACCTTGGATCTTGGAACAGAAGGTCATGAGTTCAAAACCATTCTCCTACTGATATACCCCATGTCCCCCAAACCATCTCAATCTCGCCTCCCTCACCTTGTGTCCAAAACGTCCTACTTGCGCTGTCCCTCTAATAAACTCCTTCACTCGTGTCCATCCTCGTTACTCCAAATGAAAATCTTAACATCTTCAGCTCTGCTCCCTCCAGCTCCACCTCCAGTCTCTTTACTCAATGCCACTGTCTCTAAACCATATAACAGCTCAGGTCTCACCACATACTCTTCTATCACAAATCACTCCTGCTATCACTCTTCTTCACCCACTCCACCCTGCCTGCACTCTTTTCTTCACTTCTCTAACACACTCTTCATTACTTTGCACTGTTGACCCCAGGTACCTGAACTCCTCCACCTTCTCCACCTCTTCTCCCTGCAACCGCACCCCTCCACTGCCCTCTCTCTCATTCACACACATGTACTCTGTCTTACTCCTACTGACTTTCATTCCCCTTCTCTCCAACGCGTACCTCCACCTCTCCAGGTTCTTCTCAACCTTCTCCCTACTCTCACCACAAATTACAATATCATCCGCAAACATCATAGTCCAAAATAAAACTTTTTACTTAATAATTCTACATTTATTTTACAATAGCTTAAACACAGCACAAGGAATTTTTAAACATAAATCGATGTAATATTTATGTAATTTACGTAAATGCTCGCCAAGATTTTTGACATTATTTTGTCTGCAGAATTCAAGAAATAATGTGTGTTATGTTATGGAGGACTGTACAGTGAATGTAGGAGGTACTGCCTTAATAACCCTGCAGTAAGTGTGCTGTGTGCATGTGATTGATGAATGTGCAGGTAAAAATTCAACTGAAATTGCATTAAATCTGGTTGTTTTAACGAAGATTATACTGCAAGATTTTTTTTCCCCAACTACATTTAGGTTCTCTAAATGACACCTGCAATTATGTAAATCCCCAGTTTATTTCCATTAATTCCTGTTAATTCCCATAAATTGTTGTAATTCCTATGACAAGTTTCTAGTCTTGAAAATTCCTGGAATTTTGCAATCCTAATTCTAAATCGCTCTGCATGCCAAATGCCGTAAATATATACGTATAAAAGCGTGTAAAAACGAATTAAAAAAGGTAGAATACGACAGTACCATGTGTGACCACTAGGTCGTGCTATTACCTTGAATGTAATCTATCAAAGACAGTACCATCTCTTTCTCACACACACTTACTTTTGTGTCTGAGTGACGGTGAGGCAGCAGGTGAGGATATGGAGGTGCGAGGTGCAGGCACTGGACACTGGAGAATCGGCTCGTCTGGAACTTGTTCACTGTCTTTCTGTGCCATCATGAATTCTATCAGAAAGACACAGAAACAGTTTTGTCCAAATGTCTCCAGTTAAGAGTTGATACTCAATCCTACATCAGGTTAAATAAAAAACAGAAAAATAAGTTGTCAGAGAGAATGAGAGGCCTGTTGAGATGTCAGAGGTCAACCTGTTTGACTGCCTCAGTTATGGAGATGCACATCCCTAATATTTATATTTGGATTCAACCTATTCATTAGTCAGTAGTCGAACTGGACGATGCAAATATGTTAAAAACGATGCATTGTGAAACAAATGGCAACTTAAATCCGACAAACAATTTTTAAATCAAATCATTACATCGTATACCTTTATGGCAATGCACCGATTTGAATCACTGATGCTTACCATCCCTAATAAATAATGTAGTGTATTAAGGTTAATTATATTTTCATTAGTATTATCATTACTATTATTATGTAGCTCAGTGTTGCGACTTCTGAACAAAAGGCTATTGTTCAAATCCCAGCACTACCAAACTGCCACTGCTGAGAACTTGAGCAAAACCCTTGCTGTTGCTGAGGAACTGTTGTATAAACGAGACAATTGACAACTGCTTGCATGAGGCAGCACACAGGACATCAGCTTCAAGCACAGATAAACACTGGTCAAAGTAAGCAAGTCTTAGTTTTAACTGTGAAAAGAAGACTTCAAGGAGATCAGGTGGCAGTAAGAAAGCCATTGGCCATTTCCTTGGCCACCATCAGTGGACTACTGAAGACTATAAGAAGGTGTTATGGGTTGATGAATCAAATTGTTCGGTTTGTCATACAAAAATATGTTCCTCACTGTGTGACACTCAAAGGAAGCATGATGGTCTGAGGCTCTTTAGCTGGATTCAGAGTCGGTGACATGCACAGCATGAATTGCAAACTGAACCAAAACTGCTATTACTAACTTAGAAGAAAAGAACAATATGGTAGGCTTTAAATCCTGGAATGGCTAGCACAGTCTCCAAACTGAAAGTGTACACAAGTGTGAAGGCAAAGCGTCCTATACACATATTCACCTCCCGGATTTATAGCCCCTAGCCAGAAATTGCTAGATGTAAAATGTAAAGGTGTATCAATCTACAATCCCAATTCCAAATAAAATTAGGACACTGTGTAAAATGTAAATAAACACATAATCTCATAAACCTGTTTCACAATAGAAAACATGTCAGATGTTTAAATTGAGGAAATGTACCATTGTACGGAAAAAATAAGGTCATTTGGAATTTGATGGCTGTCTTCTTCTTCTTCTTCTTCTTCTTCTTTTAGTTTCTCCCATTAGGGGTCGCCACAGTGGCTCATCCGTCTCCATACCCCCCTGTCCTCTACATCTGCCTCTTTCAACCCAACTACCTGCATGTCTTCCGTCACCACATCCATAAACCTCCTCCTTGGCCTTCCTCTTTTCCTCCTTCCTGGTGTCTCCATCCTCGGCATTCTCCTACTGATATACCCCATGTCCCTCCTCTGCACATGTCCAAACCATCTCAATCTCTCCTTCCTCACCGTGTCTCCAAAACGTCCTACATGCGCTGTTCCTCTAACACATCTCAAACAAGATGTAACATGGCAACAAGGTTGGAAAAAGTGATTTAAATGAAACATATTACAACTAATGAGGTTAATTGACAGCAGGTCAGTAAGATGACTGGGTATAAATACAGTAGTGTATCCTGGAGAGGCAGAGTCTCTCAGAAGTAAAGATGGCCAGAGCTTCACCAAACGGTAAAAAACTGTGTTTTACTGTGTTAATTGTGGAACAATTTCAGAAAAATGTTCATTAACATAAAATTGCAAATCAGTTGAATATCATTTATAGTGTATAATATAATCAAAAGTTCCAAAGAATCTGTGTGCACAAGGGACAAGAGCGAAAATCAATATTGGATATTCGTGATCTTTGGGCATCCTCAGTTCTGTAATGGAAATCACTGCATGGGCTCATTAACACCTCCTGGAATCATTGTCTGGGAACACAGTTTGCCATGTCATCCACAATGGCAGGTTAAATCTCTATCATGCAAAGAAGAGGGCACGCGTGAACATGATCTATAAACGCTGACATCCTCTCTGGACCAAAGCTCATTTAAAATGTCGGGAAGTGGAAAACTGTTCTGTGGTCAGACGAATCGAAATTTTATCTTCTATTCTCAGTTTCAACATTAAATTTTTTGGTTGATGGCGAATGTAAAAAGGGTTTATGAGATTTGCAAATCATTGCATTCTGTTATTATTTACAATTTGCACAGTGTAACAAAATGTTTGGAATTAGTGTTTAGTGTAAGATAAAATGTATGTAAGTGAATGTGGACATGAAAAAAACTGAAAAATGGTGAAACTTGTATTACCTTGTATTAGAGCTGTGATTTGTTGGGATTTCTGAGCCGGGTGTTCCCTTAGTAGCTCTAGTGCAGTTTTCCCATGACAATCTTGAATGTTCACATCAATCCCTAAGAAGAAAAAGAAAAGAAAAAGAGAGCGAGAAAAAAGGATAAGAAATCAAGAAAAATGAAAGACAACGAAAGCAAGTTACGAAGAACATAGGTGTGTCTCGTCAAGACCAAGAAGTACAGCTCTGAGAATGTTGTTAATTGCTAATATAAATCAGATGCTAACATAATCCTTTGATCCGCACATAAGACAATACGTGATACACGCTAATAAAACACACGTACACGTTGCGCAAACACTACAGAACGCAATGAATGATTCTCGCTCCCAGTTCAGTCAGGAAAAAAAACATCAACATCCCGAAGCCTATTCACTACACAGGAAGCTCCTGAAACTCATGCTTCCTATTCCACAGTTGGCTCTTAGCGGGAAACTGCAGGGTCTCTTACACACACACACACACACACACACACACACACACACACACACACACACACACACACACACACACACACACACACACACACACACACACACACAGACACTATTCATGGAAATATGAATATAGCTAAATAATGCTATGTTACAATCTAACCTGATACAAAAATACATCTCATTTAGTTCACACAACACACACAACACAAACACAACACACAACAACAACAACGATGACTTTGGACCTTGTGGCCAGGAGATACTGTGATGGCAAGGGCAAGGGCAAGGGCAAGAGCAGGGGCAGGAAAGGAAAGGAAAGGAAAGGAAAGGAAAGGAAAGGAAAGGAAAGGAAAGGAAAGGAAAGGAAAGGAAAGGAAAGGAAAGGAATCATCAGTGTATTGCAGTGGACTTACCTGTATCAAGCAGGAGTCGAACTACATCCATTTTTCCATAAAGAGCAGCCTCATGTAGCGCGCTGCCCGTCTCCGTCTGCCAGCAACAGAGAAAAAGATCAAGAGAGAGAGAAGAGAGATAAAAAGAGAGTGAGCATATACACACTGAAGTGAGGGGTGGAAAATATGAACTAACAGTCTACATCAACATAATCATGCAGCATTTGCAAAGTAAATTAGACAACAGTCATGTCGCTTAGCCTGGAGATCCATCACGCATTCCAGCCGTGTGTATGTACAAAATTATGATTTACAGGGCTATAATACTGAGGAAGGGCAGCAAACATGGTGTGTGCAAGACTCAGAGAGCTGGTGAGAGTGAAAATAAATATACAGTAGAAGGAAAAGAATAAAAATGAAAAAATGCAAAGTAATAGAAAGATGTCATTGAAACCAAACACTGATCACATGATTACAGAGTCTCTTAAGCATCGCTCCTGATCTGTAGCTATAGCACAGGCTAAAAGGCCAAGCCAGCGCAACATTAAGCTCATTCGGTCATAGAGCCACGATCCGAGCTGGAATATTTTTATATTCCCATTTGTCTACGATTTCTAACATCCTTCTATTGATCTTTATTATTAGTATACATTTACTTGAATGCTGTCCTTTCTGAGATGCTTGTGAACTATCAGATTACTATCTGCACACAAGAGAAATACCTCAATCTCTACTTACATCTGCAGCTTCACTCAAGTCAAACGTCTCAGATCTGAAGGCTCGATACAAAAAGAAAATTCCACAAACAAACTTCTCACTTAGACAGAGTCTCAACTGCCATTTGGTCCATCGATGAAGCCTGTAGAAGATGCAGAGCAGAAGTGTACTCCTGATGAGCTCTGGTCCCACAGAGAGGCAGGAAGTCCAGCCCCTTCTGCACTGAGGACCACTTCCTGATCCTGTTTCCCATGATGATTAGTTAACAATGTCAGCAGAGCAAACAGAGAAGAGAGAGTCCTTTCTCTCCTGCTGTCTCTCTATTTCCCTCCTTCTTTTTCAATGTACATGTTCATTTGCAAATGTTTTCAGTTCTGTATACACCTGCTTTGGTCTTAGCAAGAGAGATGAAAATTCCTACCTCTCTTTATCAACTTGTGCTGTTAATATCATGAACAGCAGCTACGCTAATTTCTCTCCTCTGCTTCCCTTTCTCTACCCATCCCGAGGCATCCTGAGGTTCCTCCAGCCCCAGTCACGTCCCACCTCCTAAAGATTATGGACCTTTAAAGAAGTAGATGCCGACCCCCAAACATCCCGAACCATCTGGAGACGTACCAGCACCATTTGGATCCCACTTCATGTAAAGTGTGTACATTGGACCTCTTTGAGTGATTTAAGGCTCTGGCATGGAGAAGCTGGTGTTGGATCTGTGATGATCGCAAATGTTGAGCTATTTTATGAGTTCAGTAGCTCCTGGTTCCACAACCTAAAATGACTGTATAAGACTGTAGAAAGGACATTACTTATAATCTTATACTCCAGTGCTCATGTTAGTTCTCACTCTCCAGTGTTCTGTATTGTTTATTAAATATAATCACACTCTTGATGTTACCCAAATGAGGATCAGTTCCCTTTTGAGTCTGGTTCCTCTCAAGGTTTCTTCCTCATAACATCTAAGGGAGTTTTTCCTTGCCACAGTCGCCACGGCTGCTTATCAGCGATAAATACACATCATTCACCTTCACTGTTAAATTCTGTAAAGCTGCTTTGAGACAATGTCTGTTGTGAAAAGCGCAATAGAAATGACCTTGACTTGACTATATAGGTCTCATGATGGATGGAATTTCCAGGAATTGTTGAGCGTTCATGTCTGTTTTTTTTTTTTCTTTTCACCTTTTACATTTCACAGATGATCTTATCTAGCTGATCCAGAGCAACTTACAATTATCTTATTTGTATAAGTGAGAAGTTGACTGTTACGGTCTTTTGTTAAAGGGTCTAGCAGGGGCAGCTTTGTGGTACAGGGATTTGAACTCATGACCTTCTGATCAGAAGTCCAACGTCTTAAACACTGAGCTATCACCTCCCACAACTGAGGTTCTGTTTTTTGCTTGCCTCATGCTTCTGAGTTTTGCATAGCTTTTTACTTATTATTCTACTACGATTGTGATGAAAACCAACGGTGATCATTTGCATGCATCTTTAGACTCTAGGACATGCGTCTAGAGTGAACAAATTCACAATCTGCAACCTCTGTAAAATGTAAATAATCACAGAATGCAGTTATTTGAAAATCTCAATTGGAAATTAATTTTGTGGCTGCAACAAGTCTTGGAAAAAAAGTGGAAACAGGGCAACAAAAGTCTGGAAAAGTAAGTGTTACTAAAACTAAACAGCTGGAAAAACGAATGTGGTTCATTGACAGCAGGTCAGTAAGATATTTGGGTATAAATTGTGTATCTTATAGAGGCAAAGTCTCTCAGAAGTGAAGATAGGAAGCTTCACCAATCAGTCAATCATTCACCAGTCTCAAAGACTCTGTGCACAAGGGTGAAAATCGATTTTGGATCGAAAATTGGATGGCCATGATCTTTAAGCCCTCTCTGCATTGAAAACAGTCATGATTCTGTAATGGAAATCACTGCATGGGCTTATTAACATCTACAGAAATCATTTTCTGTAACCACAGTTTGCCATGTCATCCACAAATGCAGATTAAATTTCTATCATGCAAAGAAGAAGTCATACTTAAACATGGCCCAAAAACACCACCATCCTCTCTGGGCCAAAGGCAAAGTGCAAAACTGTTCTGTGGTCAGATAATTAAAAGTTTACATTTCTATTTGGAAACCATAAACACCATGTCCTCCAGACTGAAGAGGAGAGGGACCATCAGGCTTGTTATCATTATTTGAAAATGTTTGGTGCATCATAAAACAAAAAACACAACAAAGGACACCCAGAACTGTTGAGCAGCTAGAATCCTGTATCAGACACATATATGGGACAACATTTCTCTTCCAAAACTTGAGAAACTGGTCTCCTCAGTTTCCAGATGTATACAGACAGAAGACGTGATGCTAAACAGGGGTAGACATGGCCCTGTCCCAATTTTTTTTTTTAGACTGTGTGTTGCAGCTATCAAATTTAAAATGACCTTAAAATGGTACTGTATATATTCTAAGTTTAAACACTTAATATGTTTTTTTTGCTTTATTGTGAATAATATATGGATTTATGATTTGCAATTCATTGTGTTTTGTTTTTATTTTACATTTTACACACACAACTTATTTTAAATTATGGTTGTACATTGTAATAGGATTGTCAGCATGATTTCACGAGAAATAAGAACAAATGAACGAAAATGTGGATTTCAATATACAGTATAATAATGTCATAAGAAACAGTATAAGCATTGATCTCAGCCAGACCTTGAGCTTATTGATTTGCTCTAAATTTGCATATAGCATAAGCACTCATTACATCATCTTGTTGTCCTGTACCAAGGAAAGCGAGATAGTTGTAAGACATAAAAAAAGAAGGAGAGAAAGTCTGGTTTCAAAGTGGTTCAGGTTGCAGAAGACGTATGTAAAAGAGTTCGCAGATGACTAGAACAAGTCCGTAATAAATAGCAGATATATGAAGAACATACACAAACCCACATATGTTTCAACCTAAGGCCCTGCTATAGGAACCTACTGTTGTCTCTCAGAGCCAGATCAATTATATATCTCATCCCAGGGCAATAAGCTCACCCTCTACTCATTCTCTCACTTTCACACTTTCTTCTCCTCTCTCTTTAATATAGATTTATTCCATATTTATATTAACAGCAGAGTAACATCAGGACCAAATGTCCAAAAGTGTCAAGGACACTCTGTCCTGTCAGTCACACTGATCACAGCCAATCAATGAGTATCCATGAGCTCAGGTATGCAGAAGATGGTAAATAGTGATGGGAAGATCGGATCCTTTTGGCGAATCGGTTCTTTGAATCTCGCTCATTAAAATAAACGAATATTTTTTTAAATCATTTAGTTCATTTCGTACTTTTTATCAATTATATTATAAATAAATTTTTATACGTATTATAAATAAGCAGATCCTCCAACACGTTTACATACACCAACTTTGACTATAGTTCCAATAATTAAAATATGGCAATGCAACTAAAGACAATAAAGATAAACAGAATGATTAGTTCACCTCTCATATCTACTGGTCCATGTCATTATTTCTTTCTAACGTGACTCCCATAATTATTGTAACAATTATGTCGGACCAAAAAAAAAGATCTATTGCATTGTGTAGCATCTATCGGAGTGACATGATAAAAGAACGAATGACTCGGACCAGAGGTCTCATGGGATGATTTCTGTTTCCTGTGTAATGCTCTGCATAGCATCTATGTGAGAAACGTGACAAAAGAACACACGAGTCGGACTAGACGCGTCGAGAGGTAAACTACTCAATTCTGTTTTCTGTACATAACCTACAGAAATTTTGCGATGCTTTGCTCACGCACATCTTGTAGAAAATGAACGAATCACTCTTTTAGACCACACATTCTTCTGAGTCACATTAAAGATTTGTTCAAAATGAATGAATCACTCATGCAAAACCCATCACTAGTACGAGGTGGCATCAAAAAGGTTTAAAGGCTAGTTTTGTAACACGCCAACAGATGGCAGGACAATGCTGCACGCACAGTCACAGGAGGCACTGGACCTTCATAAGTCAGTGTGCCAAATGTCGTCATTCCTGTGTACATCGGTAGATGTGCAACTGGTACCAATTTGACCTTTAAATGAGCTCTGTCATTCAAATGAGCTCTGTTGCTCTGTAATGCAGAAGCTTGCAAAATGTAGTTTGCTGCTTTCATGAGTTTTTTAAGAAAGCACCTTTCTTGACTGAACGATAGGAAATTTGGAAGGTGACCAAACTGAGTGAAAAAATAAAGAATGGAAATGAGAGGATATGGCAACCACTTTTACAAAGAAATACACACCTCGGTGTTGACGTCCATGCCAGTCTCCAGGAGCACCTGCACGGTGGTGTGATGGCCGTTGCGGGCGGCGAGGTGCAGAGGTGTGTGCTGGCGTGTGTTAAGGCTCATGAGGTTGGGGTGAGCGTTCAGCAGCATGCGCACCACCTGCAGCCTCCCGTACAGTGCTGCCAGGTCCAGCGGTGTCTCACCACGCCGATTTCTCATGCTCGGGTCGGTCAGCTCCTGCAGCAGCACACACACCACCTCCGAGTGTCCATACTGAGCCGCACAGTGCAACGCCGTCTCCTTCTCATGGTTCTGCAACACAGAGAACGAGATCTGGATTTAGAACTAAATAACACACCGATCAGGTCTTTCTTCACTTTGGATCTGCAAGATTCATCTCAACCCCCTACCTCTGAATAGAGTTCTCTTCAGTTGGAGACCACTCTGTGTGAGGATGGTTCCACCGTAACAGTCTAGGGTTATACTGTACAAGAGTTAGGGTTTATACTGTACAACTTCATAACCTCTTTATCTCTGTAAATGCTGCCTTGAGACAATGTCCATTGTTAAAACCGTCTACAAATAAATATGCAGTGAATTGAACTTCTGAGTTTCACAGCTAATCAATACTAATAAATAGGAAATCCGTAATCATTCGATAGGATTGAGTTTAATGGATCTGTAAAACTAATTACTGTGATTTAAAACTATTAAATAAATTAATTGTGGCTAAATTTAGCATGCAGCCAGAAATCTATGCAGATTCATGTCTAATTACCGGTTTGACTATACAAGTTTCAGTCCTATCTCACATGTTCACATGGTTTTATACTCCATCATGGCTACTTTATCAGCTCTTAACTATTTGACAATGATCAGGCACAAATCAGCAGCCAATATATACATAGCTAGAGGTCATGTTTGGTTAGCGTCCATCTGCAGGCTGCCTGTCATGGTTGCTTACTAAAGTGTATTGTTTGTATTTTGTTATAATCCATGCCAATTATGTGCAATAATTTCAGTGCAATAATAATAATAATAATAATAATAATAATAATAATAATAATAATAATAATAATTTATAATTGTTACATGTGCAATACCTTGTGTAACTATTATTGTAGTCTGAATTTTCTCCCATTTGTTTTCACTGCTGCTACACATTTCATTACAGTTCCTATAGAAAATATGTATATTTATTTAACTTTTTTTATTTATTTATTTATTTACTTTAAATTTCACTTTACTTTTACTATGAGAAACTGCAACCAAACAGTTTCCCTATGAGATCAATAAAGTATTTTGATTCTTAATGAAATACCTTCAGTGGTGCATAATTCTACAACTAATTCATCTCATTTTATAATGTGTATGTAATTCAATTTAATTAAATCTATTTTCATTTGTACAGCACTTTCAACAATAGATATTACCCCAAATCAGCTTTATAAATAGATACATATATTACAAATATAAACATTTAGGACATAAATGAGTCCCCATAAGTTTATCCCTAAAGATCGATCCAGTGGTGATGGTGGCAAGGAAACACTTCCTAAGAAACCTTAAGATGAACCAGACTCAAAAGGGAAACCCTCATCATCTGGGTGCCACCAACTGTCCATTTATTATAGTTTCATCATTGCTGAGGTTACAAACCGTTCACTAATGGAGACTCGGGTGTAAACCTGATTGTGATTGTAACTAAAGGTCGACCGATTGCAGATTTTACCGATACCTATCGCAAGGTTGGATCCTACTTGCAATAACCAATTGATCAATTAAAATAACAAACAACACGTTAGGGCTGCAACAACTAAATGATAAAATTGATAATAATCAATAATTAAATTAATTGTCAACGAATGCTGTTATCGATTATTTGGGCTGCTTAAGTTACGGGTTAGCGTGACAGCAAGATAACACAGCCGTTGGCCAAATAAGTACAGATCAACCGGCAGCAGGAAAAAGTGACGTTGTAATCAGGCCTGATAGATGGCTGCGTTTCTCCGTTTCATTCTCTTTTTATATTGTGTGTCCACTACACATCTGTTTTAAACGTGATTTACTGCTGCTTTACTACGTTTAAATGCTTGTTTTCAATGTTTGTATATTTAATTTAAGCATATATCATTTAATTATTAAACACAATTAAATCAGTTATATATGTATTATATGGTATATTCTAGATGTTTATATCTTCACAACTGAACAAAATGTTTGAGGGGGGGGGTTTATTCCCAACTAAAATTGTCAAAACAATGTTGTTTAAAAATTTATATAAATTTTTTTTTAAGCTTTAATGATTGCCAACTTGCCATCTGCAATTATTATCAAAAACTATTTTTGATTGTTTTAACTTGCATTCTCAAATGCTGTTATTTTATTATTTTTATTTTTACAGAAACAACCCAGCATGAGTGAATTTGTTTAAAGAGGAAATCCCCCATGCTCTTCTTAACAAGCAGGTACTATAAGCTTTATAATGTTTAAATTAAAGACAATTTAACTCAATATGTGGCTATTGCATTTTTTTAAGTAAATTTATATAAATAATAATATTAAATAAATACCCTGAATTAAGATTTTATATAGCAAATGGGCTCTAAGTGATGTCATTAGATATTACAACATAAGATGAATATATATACATATATACATATATTTTATATAGTTTATACTTTTTATTTATCTAAATTTTTTTTCTGTTTTATTTTTATCCTTAATTCTATTCCTTCTTATGCTCAAATGCTAGACAGTCGCCGAAGCATTTCAATGTATGTCGTACTCTGTATGAATGTGTATGTGACAAATAAAATTTGATTTGATTTGATTTGATTTGAAAGTAACTTAAAGTTTGAGAAGCGTTGATTTTGGGTTCATATGACATCATTGGCCCCGCCCTCTCGAAAAATAATGATGAAAATATAGACGAGTGACATATCAAAACGTTCATCTTATCGAGGAAAGTTGCATCTCATGCAATAATAACATTGATATTATTATAGTTATAATAATAATTTGCATCTAAAGACTTTTGCTTGACGGTGCATTTTTTTTTTTATGTGTATAGCCCTTTTAACAATGGACAATTATTCATGAAATACAAAATTCTAGTTAACATTAAATTTTATTTTCCAGAATTTTATTTTCCAGAATTCGATTTTCTGTAGCGCAAACAATATTTCTTTAATATGGATATTATATAACATGTATACTTGTTGATAATAGATTCCAATATATCAACATATTTTGTACATGTATTGCAACTGCAGTCATTGCAAAAATACTAGCAAAAATATTGATGAGATTAGATTCCTGACAGTGTTAATGTGTGAAAGTGTGTGTAAGCATGTGTGTGTGTGTGTGTGTGTGTGTGTGTGTGTGTGTGTGTGTGTGTGTGTGTGTGTGTTTGCTGTGGGGTGTAGGGGTGGGGGGAGTTTATTTCCTGCCATTCATTTCCTGTTGATCAATATCAAAGTTCCTCAGAGATACAAATAAGTGTTTGGTTAAAACTGAGTCAAATTTATAGTAGTGCTATGACACTTAATCACACACACACACACACACACACACACACACACACACACACATACACTTACCGACTCTAATCGCATACACCATACTGACATCATACTGTATTATTAATCAGATGGGCATTTTTTTAGCTTAAAGGTTATGTAATACTTTAATAAAACTATAACCTGGATCTCCACAATCAACATAAAATTCAAACATCCAAAGCCCAAAAAAAAAGGAGTTTGACGTCAGCTAGTGGGAGGTGATTCGGGAGCCAAGCAGATGTGCGAGTAGTGGCCCGGCCAAACACCAAAAATGTATCTAAGGAGTTTGAACGCAGTGTTGATCAGAGTAAGATACACATGGTTTTACTTATGCAGTACCAGACACACTTACAGTTATATATAGAGAGAGAAAGAGAGAGAGAGAGAGTGAGAGAGAAGGACTTTAAGCCATTGATTTTGTTAAAGAGAAAGAAATCACCAGTACAGAGAGCATGTCAGTGGTTATGTATGGTTGTATGTGTGTGTTTGTGTGTGTGTGTGTGGTTGGGGGGAGCTCAGCAAGTGGTCTCTGGTGAGATGTAGGGGTCTGGAGCCTGAAGGAATTGTGTGACCTTTCCATGTCACTCAGCTGAAAGCAAAGCAAAACATTCCTAAACTGAGTCTCCTACCCATGGGAAGATCGAGCATTACACACACTTTTTTAGAAATCACACACATTCACAATCAATCTGTAATTAATCTTATACACAGATACATTCTCCTTATCCACAAACACATCCAAACACTTGGCAGTTGCCCTTAACCATAGCTGGAAACGAAAAATATTTCTATAATTTAATTCTGGAAAGCTTCCCGTGGGTTCACCACCTGCAGGAGGAACCGTAAGGGACGGTGCTGTGAGGATTGGGCAGCAGTCGAAGGCGGGGGCCTGCTTAACTGCTGCCCCCGCGACCTGAATTACGGATAAGTGGGAGAAAATGAATGAATGAATGAATTCTGGAAAGAAGGACATGAGGGATAGTTAGACCTACCACTTGCTATGGGTCTTAAGGGCCTAAGTGACTGCAAAAATCTGAGGGGGGGTGGGATGAAATTAAAAAGGTAATTTAAGATTAATAACTATTCACCCAGATCATATGTCCACCTTTCCAGCAGAGGTCTCCTTCCATGGGTTTTAAACAGTTTTGCAATGTCCTGTTAATTCAGCACTCACAACTGGACAGTTTAGTTATCATTCATTCATTCACTCCCGCTTATCCGTAATCCGGGTCGCGGGGGCAGCAGTCTAAGCAGGCATACCCCGCCTTCGACTGCTGCCCAATCTTTACAGCACCGTCCCTTACGGTCCCTCCTGCAGGTGGTGAGCCCACAGGAAGGCGGCCCCACGTCACTCCGACGTCACGGACCTTGATATTTCCCTCGTAAGGGACCCCCAGAGCATAGAGGGTTAAGGGCCTTGCTCAAGGGCCCAAGAGTGGCACAGCCTGGCGATACCGGGGCTCGAACCCCAGACCTTCCGATCGGCAACCCAGCGCCTTAACCGCTGGAGCCACCACTCCCCCTTTTATTTATCAAAGATCGGATAATTTTAGTGACTTGGTTCTTTGAATTAAAATGAGCAAATCTTTTTTTTGTCAGTTCATTCATTTTGTGTCTTTAATCAGAAATAAAATAAAATGTATGTGACAATCAACCAACTTGGATCAGAGGACTCTTGAGATGAACTACTCAATTCTGTTTCCTGTGAAATGCACTGCATAGCATCTATGGGAGTCACACGATTAAACAAACAAACGAGTCAGACTAGAAGGGTTGAGGAATGAACTACTCAATTCTGTTTCGCTTTATGTCTTGCTCATGCTCATCCAGTAGAAAGAATCACTCTTTGAGACTACTCGCTCTTCTGAGGTCACATTAAAGACTCCCTACCCTGTAGGGAAAGTACGTTTGCACTCATACTCACACAGACTTTTAGTAAATCACAATCGGCATGTGTAAAAAGAAATAAATAATAAATAAATTTGATGATAATACATTTTTTGTTACCATGAGGGGAAAAAGTATTGAAGAATTTAATTGCTTGGGGTACAAAGGATCATTTTGACCTGTTTTGTAAAACCTCTAGGAACATAATATCGTCAACCAGATTCAAAAGTGTAAGATTAAGAATGTCTTTTATTCTTCACAATAATGTTAGCCTTACTCTTTCTTATACAGTATTTACTCTCTATGCTTTGGAACTTTATCCCTAACAGTTTACTCGCTATTGTTACCACTTTTCTCAGGAACCTCCTCTAAGCCTCCATAACCAGGAAATCACACAAAGCTTTATAATGCTTCAAGTCTTGCTACATGTCGCGTGTATCATTTTTAACTTTATTCTTATATTTGTCTAGCTCTATTTTTAAATCCTTGCTCTTTGTCTTCTCTTTATTCTGACCCTCAGATCCTCAGTCGAGCCACAGGGATGGAGCAATGCTCTTTGAGAAACCACTCTTCAGAACAACATCTTTGAGGTTAAAAAAAAAAAGGAAATAAAAACAAAGAAATACACCCATAAAACCCTTAGTTAGGAACACCTGTATACCTTCAGTTATCTAATCAGCCATCCCTGTGGCAGCAGTGCGATGCATAAGATCCTGCAGATTCTGTGTTCTCAGTAATTTAGACTGTGGCATGATGGTTAGCACCAGATGGGATGATTTGAGTATTTATATAATTGATGATCTCCTGGGATTTTCACATAAACCTGTCTCCAGAGTTTGCTTAGATGACATCTAATGATTGGAGTTCTGGAGATGTTGATGTAAAAGGTCACCTGTGAATTGCCAGACTGGTCTGAACTAGGCTACAGTAATTCAGATGAATTGGCAGGTGACCAAATGTGACTCTGCACGGAATGAGGGGTGACCAGAATACCATCGCAGAATTATGCATGGCAAGTTACTACAGCAAAAAACCTTGTAAGATTCCAATTTTATTAGCCAAGAACAGAAAGCTGACTCACTAAAAATTAACAATTCATAAGTGGAAACTGATTACTGCTAATCGAGCATAGAACATGCTTATTATGTCTGCCAGGTCCTCCACAAGACCTTCGGCAATTATCTGAATTAATTAATTCAGTCCTATGGCATTCCTATGAATCACCATGGCAACCATTCTAAATTCACTGATGTGTTTTCGATTCCAGGATGCTGAACCCAGCCAAAATAAATTATGATTTAGAAAAAAGCTGGTAGCAATCAAATCAGCATTACTGGAAAGAATACACTGAATAGGGGGAGCAGAACATCCATACATGATCCTCACCAATCACCCAAACAATAAATATGTGAAATTAGCAATAGAGACTGAACCCATGCTAGGACTTCTGTCAGATGCTTTACACAAAAAAGACAAAGCCCACAATGTCCTAGAACAATCTATCATCCTCGTTCTTATTAAGTGGAAGATCAAGCAAGATGTCAGGAAGGACTTAGTGGAAGAAACTCCACCACTAGAATGCCCTTTAGGGAAAGCTTCTGGCTCAACAGAATAGCATGGCACTCAGAATCAACAAGTTCCTGTGAGCTTTCTAAGATCAAAACGAGTTCAAAATGAAGTGAGAATAAATACCAGGAAAACGATAAACAGGTGGCAAACACTAAATAACACTTGAGTGTAAGATGACTGCTAAAGTGTGACACTGAAAGCATGAGACAATGACTTTTGGTCAGGCGAATGAGTAAACCCCTCTGCAAAGCAAGAACACACATGCTTCAAGCAATTAAAGAGATGACTAAATACTTTGTCTGCAGCAAACAATAGGTAAACTAAGTACAGAATTACCTCAGGGAAAGTTGCTGGTCCTGGTCAGGTGCCCTGGAAATGTTCACTCAGCTCACATATGCTATAACTTCTTAAACATCAAAGCAGCCACCATGACCATAAATGACCACCATCAATTCTGTGCCAAAGAAATGGCATGGCTGAGATTTGAACTCATGTTCTTCGGATACAAAGTCCAATGTTTAAACCAGTGAGTTCCGCCTTCCCCTGTACTCCCAGCACCAGACTGTGCCAAGAAAGCCAAGCCGTATTTTCACTTTCTGCAGAGGTTCAGGTGGTTCTTTATCTCGTTCCAATAAAAAAAGAGCCTTCAGACAGCAAATGTCAAATTACCCTCAGGTTAACAAACACAATCCATTGGCATCATGAATAAATCATCCTTCATTAACAACCAACAAAACTCAAGTTTGCAATCATATTCCCTGGGTGACTGTGCCTATGACTGAAGCCACCCAAATGAAAGTTGATTCCCAGATTCATTGACCTCTTAAGATTCCTGGACCCTGGATCAATCCAAGATCATGCCTACGTATATGCAATATAGTATCTACATTTAACCCCTGTCTTCTACAGGGTGTTGCAGGGACAGGGAACATTTGGGAACTAGGAGTTGGCGACCCTGTGGGCAATTGTTTGAAACCAGTGCGAGCTTGTTTAGAACCCCTTGCCGTTAGTTATTATGGAGCAGTGAAGTGTTCACTGTAAAAGCATTTTACAAGAATGGTGATAGTGTGAGTGGTATGCAAAGGGAATTTCTGTGTCATTACCAGGTAGGACGTCATGATCGTGTCTCGTCTGCTCATGCGATTTTAACATGGTTTAAAAACAGAGCTCGACAAAAGGATGATGAAGCGTGGAACGGAGCGGCGGGGGATCCTCACTATGGCTGCTCAAACAGCCTCGATAGTCTCTGGTGTGCAGGCTGTTCAAACACCACCTGAGCACTTCTTTTTTAAGGCTGAACACATTTCTTTTAATGCTTGTTGCACACCACTCCACTGCTCCATTATAACTAACGACAAGGGATTCTGAACAAGCTCGCACTGGTTCCAAACGATCCCCGATGGACCAGGATCACCGACTCCTAGTTCCGAAATTTCCCATTTCAATAATGGTCCAAAATCTCCCAAACAGCATGCTGAAGTTTGAGGGGGGGCACCATTTTCAGGGCTGAACAGCGGATTGAGAAGCACATCAACTCTGCTGTCCCCCGACACATGTGGTATCACTGACCTCAAACCACCCAGCGGGGAATATCCAACCAGCTCTGCCTCACTCCCAGACAAGCTCAACCTCTTCTACTCCCATTTAAAAAAAGAAAACATAGAACCCATGATCAAAGCAAAGCAAAGCAGGAGCAGCCACTCACACTTTCCACCTCTGTGGTGTTTGCTACCCTGGGCAGGGTGAATGCACTGAAAGCAGCTGGCCTTGATGGCATCCCTGGCTGCAGAGCATGCATGGAGCAGCTGGCTGAGGTCTTCACTGACATCTTAAATCTGTCCTTGGCCCAGGCAACTATCCTCTACTGTTTCAATCTGCAACCATTGTGCCAGTGATAAAGCACTCCGCTGCAACAAAGCTTGGTAACTTTCGTCCCAACACACTTACCCCCTTCATCGACTAGTCCTCACCCACCTTAAAGCCTGTCTGCCACCCACTCTGGACACATTTGCCCAAATAATCGGCCAAATAGGTCAACTTCACGGTGCTTCATTCTGCGCTGACTTACATGGACAACCCCAAACTTTATGCCAGGATGTTGTTTGTTGATTTCAGCTCAGCTGTTAACACTGTTAGCCCTTTCAAGCTAATCTTGAAGAAGAAACAGCTTGACATCAGCACACATCTCTGTAACTGGACCATGGACTACCATACGAACAGACCACAGTCTGTTCAGCTGAACACCCTCACCTCCTCCAATCTCACCCTCAGCACTGGTTTCTCAGGGATGTGTATTGTCTCCTCATCTATACTTTTTTTTCACCAATGTCTGCGTACCTGCCTATGCCTCAAACAGCATCAATAATTTTGCAGATGACACCACGGTGGTAGGACTGATATGAGATAATGATAAGATGGCTTACAGGGAGGAGATCCAGCACCTAATAGCATGGTGTGAGGAAAATAAACCTCGAACTCAACACCAATAAGACATAGGAAGTCATTGTGGATTTTAGACAAACGGGAAATCACACTCACGCTCCCATTCACATCAACGGAGCTGCTTTCGTGCATGTTCCCAGCTTCAAGTTCTTTGGAGTTCACAACTCTGAGGATCTCACCTGGTTTTTGAACTCTTCAGCTTGATTACAATGTTAAAAATACACTACTGCATTGTCCCTTTCTGTGCATAATTGCACTGCTTTTTCCACTATGCATTTTTGCACCATAAATTATGTTTATCATTGAACTACTGTACATTCCACCCATATTTATTCTGTATACACAGTATCATACATATTTTTACATCTCTATCATGTTGTTTGAGCATGTTACTTTCTGACTATGTCTATCCTGTAAACAATCTTTGCACAGTTATACTGCATATTACTATATATACCATATATTATTACCTACTGCACCTTCTATTCACTCCCACCCTTTGTACATATGGACCCCATTCTCTTATTAATCATACTGCTATTTATAGTAAAAAAGACCACCTATGCACTTCTGGTTAGATGCTAACTGCATTTAATTGGCTCAATGACAATAAAGTTGACTCTAATCTAATCTAATCTAATCTAATCAAAGTGCAAATGTGGCTCCTAGAGGTGGGTCATGTCTCATCCTCCTTAGCAGGAGTCCACATCCCATGTACTATAAAGACTATCACAGCACTTCCTGTAACTGTCCCAATGTTGCGTACCGCAAATAAAGTATATACGAGGTGGAATCAAAAAGTTTCAAGACTAATGGTGTAACTGGTGCGATTTTGACCACGTGCATTACCACGTCTGCAATTTCATCATGGACAGCAAGTTAGAACAAAGAGCAAACGTGAAATTCTTGGGATTTTCACACAAAAGTCTTTAGAGTTTGCACTAAAATGGTGAGAAAAAAAAACATTGTGGGGGATTGGTATCCTTTTAAAACGGCATTTTTTAATGCATTTACCTTTTTACATTTGAGAATAATCCAACTTTAACAAGCCAGATCCTTTTTAACGTCTGGCTAAAGGTCTGCAAAAGGACTTTTTTTTTTTAGTTTTAGACTAAGTAGTAGTAGTAAAATGTTTTTTCAATAATGCTTAATATGTTCCCAGGTCACCTGGGACCAGACACATACAGTATGACCAGAATTGTAAGTTTTGCCAGAATGTGACATCCCTCTGATCATCACCTTTCAAAAACATGCACCAAAAGATGATTTCTGCAACATTTCCTAGAAATCTTAAAATAAGAGAAGAAGCTATACACAGATACACAGATACACACTGCTCCTGTTATTATAAGGTTCACAATAGACACTAAAAACAGCTTAGTTTTTAACAATAGGGTGTTTAATGTAATCGTAAAAACACACAAAGCTGTTAAAGCTGAGTATGGAGAAGAAACAACATCAGTTCAATGAAGAAGGACAAGTGCGGCTTTTCCGCAGATACAAAATTTACAAAATGGAGAAATTGTGCAGCCTAAAATAAAATACCGTAATTTCCGGACTATAAAGCGCACCCATATATAAGCCGCACCCACTGAATTTTACAAATATTTTTATTTTTAACATAAATAAGCCGCACCTGTCTATAAGCCGCAGGTTTCTACACTAATGAACTTTACACAGGCTTTAACGAAAGACAGTGTCTGTTACACGGTGTAACGGGTAAAAAAAGCATAGCGGTATTTTGGGAAAAGACCGGGCACTGCATACTTCCGCTATTACTGCATGTGTGGAGACTGAGGAATATGTCCTTATTATTTTTTCTGATGCTCATTTCTAAGTTTCTTTGACTAACCCGTAACGCTGTTGCCAAGAAAAATAAAAAAGCACGTGTTTTGGAAACCTGTCTGTGCTTATATGATTTCTGTTGTAACTGGAGTTAGTGAGCTCTCCCTTCACCCAGACTCAACGCGTTACAACGGCTTGTATCTAAACAGTAGCCTACCAAGAAAGTCATTATTCACTGTCTTCCTCCTTCCGTTCACAACTACAGTGGTACCTTGGCCTACTAATGCATTAATGTACGAGTTTTCCGAGGTACGAGCGGTCACTCGGTCGATTTTTTTTGCTTTGTTATGCGAGCAAAAAATTGAGGTACGAGCTCGAGACGCCGCTGCTAGATGGCGAAGCGAAGCGAAGCCAGAAAGCTAAAATTTTAAAGTTTAGGGATACATAGTGTACAGGAGTGATAGTAATAAAATTTGTTTTCCCTCCACCTCCGCTTATCGCCTCTACCCCCCCTCCACACACACACACACACACACACACACACACACACACACACACACACACCCCCCACTGGCATTTTCGTTAGCTCAAGTCGTCTCATCTCCAAGGAAAATACACTGAATAAAACCTTATTATATCTTTACACACTCTTTCTATTATGTTTTTATACAAGATTTGTTATTTAGAAATGTATTTTCCAATTTAATAACATGAAACATAAAAACGGGGTCATTTTGAGGGTTGGAACGGATTAATGCCATTTTAAGTATTTTTAATATGGAAAACTGATATGATGTGCGAGCAAATGGAGATACGAGCTCGTCCACGGAACGAATTAAACTCGTAGGTCAAGGTAGCACTGTATTTCTCTCGGGAGTTTATCACACAGGTGAGGTGCATTTTTTCGTTTCCGTTCGGAAATTTCATTGGTCTAATGTTATGGGGTTCAGTTTTTTGGCTTGAAGTTTGTGAAACCGGGAAAAACCCAGGAAAAATCCATAAATTAGCTGCTTTGTTGTTTAAGCCGCGGGGTTCAAAATGTGGGAAAAAAGTAGCAGCTTAAAGTCCGAAAAATACGGTTCCGGCTCTATGGTCTTAAGTCAAAAGTTCGGATACTAGTTTGAACATTTTTTTTAAAGGTTTTGAAAAATTAAGGTGTTGGTTTGGTTTGGTTTGGTTTGGTTTGGTTACACTTTATTTTAGGGATCAGAAATTAGGCAGTAATTAATGACTAATAACTGTTTTTGTTAATGACTAGTTAAGGAAGTGTATGCTATTAGAAACTATATTAGAAACTATAAAGGCCTTTATTGGTTATTCTCTTATTGTTGTCGTATAGCATATTTACACTTGTTTCTGTCATTACCTGATGACCTTATTAGCTACAAACAACAGGTAGTTGTTTGTAGCTAATAAACAAAAGGGCAAAATAAACATTTAACAAGTTCCCAGTACACTGTGTAAATGTGTAGCTTATAAGTAGGAAATATATATATATATATATATATATATATATATATATATATATATATATATATATATATATATATATATATAAGAAGTCTGGTTTTATTTAATCTATTTTCTTTTTTTTTGTACTACAAAGATGTGTTTGTGAAAGGGCCATGCATTATAAGTCAAAAGGCACTTGAATAAATTAATGATTTGCTGTCTGTCTAAAACAAAGAAATAAAAGCACCTGTACCATATTAAATTGCCCAGCATCATATTTTTTTTTTCATTGCATAATATTGCATTTAATCGCATTGTGTTCAAAATCAGATCGCACTGCGTCGTAAAAGGGGTGAATCATATCACATCGGTAGTTGCTTCATATGTATCTTTAATGTATTGTATTGCTCACTATGCATCAGGATGTGAATAAATTCGGCCTCAGTTATGGAGATGCACGTGCCTAAAAAAATTTATATATATACAGTGAGTAAAATAAGTATTTGAACACCCTGCTATTTTGCAAGTTCTCCCACTTAGAAATCATGGAGGGGTCTGAAATTGTCATCGTAGGTGCATGTCCACTGTGAGAGACATAATAAAAAAAAAAAAACAGAAATCACAATGTATGATTTTTTAACTATTTATTTGTATGATACAGCTGCAAATAAGTATTTGAACACCTGAGAAAGTCAATGTTAATATTTGGTACAGTAGCCATTGTTTGCAATTACAGAGGTCAAACGTTTCCTGTAGTTTTTCACCAGGTTTGCACACACTGCAGGAGGGATTTTGGCCCACTCCTCCACACAGATCTTCTCTAGATCAGTCAGGATTCTGGCCTGTCACTGAGAAACACGGAGTTTGAGCTCCCTCCAAAGATTCTCTATTGGGTTTAGGTCTGGAGACTGGCTAGGCCACGCCAGAACCTTGATATGCTTCTTACAGAGCCACTCCTTGGTTATCCTGGCTGTGTGCTTTGGGTCATTGTCATGTTGGAAGACCCAGCTTTGACCCATCTTCAATGCTCTAACTGAGAGAAGGAGGTTGTTCCCCAAAATCTCGCAATACATGGCCCCGGTCATCCTCTCCTTAATACAGTGCAGTCTCCCTGTCCCATGTGCAGAAAAACACCCCCAAAGCATGATGCTACCACCCCCATGCTTCACAGTAGGGATGGTGTTCTTGGGATGGTACTCATCATTCTTCTTCCTCCAAACACGTTTAGTGGAATTATGACCCAAAAGTTCTATTTTGGTTTCATCTGACCACATGACTTTCTCCCATGACTCCTCTGGATCATCCAAATGGTCATTGGCAAACTTAAGATGTGCCTGGACATGTGCTGGTTTAAGCAGGGGAATCCTTCCGTGCCATGCATGATTTTAAACCATGACGTCTTAGTGTATTACCAACAGTAACCTTGGAAACGGTGGTCCCAGCTCTTTTCAGGTCATTGACCAGCTCCTCCCGTGTAGTTCTGGGCTGATTTCTCACCTTCCTTAGGATCATTGAGACCCCACGAGGTGAGATCTTGCATGGAGCCCCAGTCCGAGGGAGATTGACAGTCATGTTTAGCTTCTTTCATTTTCTAATGATTGCTCAACAGTGGACCTTTTTTCACCAAGCTGCTTGGCAATTTCCCCGTAGCCCTTTCCAGCCTTGTGGAGGTGTACAATTTTGTCTCTAATGTCTTTGGACAGCTCTTTGGTCTTGGCCATGTTAGTAGTTGGATTCTTACTGATTGTATGGGGTGGACAGGTGTCTTTATGCAGCTAACGACCTCAAACAGGTGCATCTAATTTAGGATAATA
>NC_139580.1:28980396-28987896 GCF_946808225.1 Silurus aristotelis
GCAGCTAAGGATACTCTATCTCCACATGAACAGCCTCAAGATCATGAAAATACGGAGCAACCCTGAGGCTTTGATGATGGATTTTAACCGCAGGCTACTACAATGGTTCTGGACCACATATTCGCTGTTTCTCAAGTGTGTTTTCTCGGCACCACTGCTGCTACGTGAATATGACGTATCACGACACTACGGAGCCCGAGGCATCCTGAGAGTCACAAAGTATACAGATTAACATGGCAGAGGTAGAGCTGCATCTTCCTGGAGACAGAGCAGGAAATCTGTTTTTATTTAATCTTTTTTTGTTTGTTTTTTTGTTTTGTGAAAGGGTCATGCGTTAGAAGTCAGAAATCACTTAAGTAAATTGATGATTTGCTCTCTGTCTAAAAAAAGAAATAAAAGTGAAATATCTGTACCATATTGAATTGCATAGCATCTTATGTTTTTCATTGCATCATATTGTATTGAATTGTATTGTGTTGTGTTGGTACTCGAAATCGGACCACACTGCAGCGGTAGCTGCTTCATATGTATCTTTAATGTATCGTATTGTTGGCTATGCATAAGCCGCAGTTTTGTAGATACACATCCCTGGTACACACAAGAATCTGGATTTGTAATGTGGTAAAGTATAATTTTGTTTAATATATGTAACGTTGTGAAATGACCTCTTACATTCTAATTAGTGATCATAGTTAATTATAGCTGATGGTCTTCTCTGTGATCACGTGAACACGGCTAGTTTGAGTGAGTCACACGTATTTCAATGGGAAAGTCTAGGGAGCTCAGTATAGACCTCAGAAACACAGACTAACAGCCAGAAATTCAGAAGGTTTTATCTGGGTGTTCCAACAAAAAAAACAGCTGGTGACTGGCCAGGAGAACAATCTTAGCACGAAGCAGGAGAGCAGCTACTTGAACCACATTGGAGAGAGTGGGCAGCGTTTGATAGCTTTATGTCAATTTCACACAGGACCTGATTTGGTCCTGTCCCATCAACATTCTCGTGAAGAAAGATCATCATTGGCAAGCTCTCCAGAGGGGGATGCAATCAGCTGAGTGTACTGTAACATCCACACAAAGCTCCCTGACCTGCAATCCATCTTCAGCAAGTAAGTGCTGGAGCAAGGCCAGGAAAATAATGAAAATAAGGACCGCAGCCATTCCAACAATGGACTGGTCTACATTTCCACTCCCTAAAGAGGAGCTTCTTATTGCAGGCAATATGGGCCCTCAACCAGGAGAACACCAATCTTGCCACAGCTGCACTACATTAGGTTACTAAATTTTACACATTTCCAAGCATGTAACAACAGCTGCATATTTGTATATCATGCATATTATATTTTATTCCTATATTCTATTTTTATTCTTCAACTTTTTTTCTATTTTATGTAATGAAGGAGGTTTTTTTTTTTTAAATAAGCATTTTAGTGCATGTTATACTTTGTCAAATAAATAAATTTGGTTTTAAACAAACAAAGCTAAAATCATGATTGGTACAGTTTTTCTCATTTGCTTTGGAGTGTTTTTGAGATCAGAAATGAAATTTCTTAAAAGTACTGGTTCAACCTCCACATCATGTTGTTACTTTTGAATATCAAAAGCAGTTTCTGGTCACTTTGAATTAAATTGCGAATGCTTTGGTACATTCATTTAATCGATTGTGTACAATTGTCTGCTGTTTCCTAAATTGGTTATATCATGTTGAACAAAATAAATTATACTAGTTTCACCTGAATAGTTTTTAACCCCAAAAGATCTCGGCGTCAGTTCACTGTATAAGTCATTTAATGCAAAATGGTTAAACCAGTTGTCAGAATCTGTAAAGCTTAAATTTCTATTAAACTTTTTTTTTTGCAGATGTGTCTTCAATTGCTCAAATCTGTCAATCGTGGTGAATAATATGACCTTATGTACATCTGAAGTATTTCTAAATCTGCTCAGAATGACTGTATGATGACCTGGATGTATCAGCAAGGTACTACAGAGTTACTCTGAGAATTCACATCAAATTCATTAAGTTTGAAGTACACTTCAGAGGCAAGGTCTTACAAGATATGTACTTTAATACAATTTACATGATATCACCAAAAATGTCTAAAAAACCCTGACCACTACACTCATACAGTATGTCCAGTGTGGGATGAAATACACAAACCATGTAGTTGAGTTAAAGTAGAGATCCACTCTGTAAAATATTACTCCAGTAAAAATGCTGCATCCAAACTTTTACTTGAGTAAACGTACAAAGGGATTTGCCTTCAAATGTACTTAATAATCTAAAGTGCTATGATTTATTATGGCTTTAATGTTCCTATTAACATTGTTGTCACAAGTCTTTTTGCTTAATCAACTCAGTTTATGTGAAAAGACTCTAATGTAACTCTTAGCTCACTGGTTTTTTTTGTTTTTCTCAGTTGTTTTGGAACATTATTTGCAAACAAGTAAGTGCATTTCTTAAAACAATGTGTACAAACAGCACAATGCATTGGATTTCCTGCAAACACCTGTACTTTTCTCAAAATCCTTAGTTTATCTCTCAAAAGTAAGTATATGTAGTTATGTGTCACTGAACATCTCATTCCCATCAGAAAGTGACTACTTTGTAGTGAACAATGACAAAGGGACTTTTTATTCTGATGGGAATGAGATGTTTATTGACACATATACTTACTTTTGAAAGATGAATGAAGGATTTTAAGAAAAGTTCAGGTTTTTTGCAAGAAATCCAATGTGTTGTGCTGTTTGTACACATTGTTTCGAGAAATGCACTTACTGGTTTACAAATATTAAGGATGAATCGAGAAAATGCTCCAAAGCACCTGAGAAACACTGTAACCATTTTGCATTCTAGTGACTTATACAATAAGTGTTTTGGGGGTTGAGACTATTTAGGTGAAACCAGTATAATATATTTTGATTAACATGAAATAAACAACGGATAATGTAGGAAACAGCAGACACTTGTACACAACCGATTAAATGAATTTACCAAAGTGTTTGCAGTTTGATCAAAGCAACGAGAAATGTTTTTATGATGTGCACAAGTGAATAAATAATGTGACGGTTGAACAAGTATTTTTGAGAATTAAATTTCTGATCTGAGAAACGCTCCAAAGCAACTAAAAAAACTGTAATAGAATTATGTTAATGAGTCAAACACGAATTAATCATGTAAACAAGGCCATGGGTGTTGTGGCAAGTTAGAGTCAGGAGTTTCTTACATCATTTATTCCTCCCAAATTGCTAAGTTTTTAGTCACTCATAAAAAAAAAAAGGAACAACTGATTTCACAAAATGTAGTTAAGGAAAAAAGTGAGATATTTAAATACATAAATACAGTAACTAATTACATTTACTTCCTTACTGTCCATCACTACATATGTCATTGTTGAACATACAGTACAGACCAAAAGTTTGGACACACCTTCTCATTCAAAGAGTTTTCTTTATTTTCATGACTATGAAAATTGTAGTCACACTGAAGGCATCAAGGGCTATTTGACCAAGAAGGAGAGTGATGGGGTGCTGCGCCAGATGACCTGGCCTCCACAGTCACCGGACCTGAACCCAATCGAGATGGTTTAGGGGTGAGCTGGACCGCAGAGTGAAGGCAAAAGGGCCAACAAATGCCAAGCATCTCTCGGGGAACTCCTTCAAGACTGTTGGAAGACCATTTCAGGTGACGACCTCTTGAAGCTCATCAAGAGAATGCCAAGAGTGTGCAAAGCAGTGATCAAAGCAAAAGGTGGCTTCTTTGAAGAACCTACAATATGACATTTTTCAGTTGTTTCACACTTTTTTGTTATGTATATAATTCCATATATAATTCCACATGTGTTCATTCATAGTTCTGATGCCTTCAGTGTGAATCTACAATTTTGATAGTCATGAAAATAAAGAAAACTCTTTGAATGAGAAGGTGTGTCCAAACTTTTGGTCTGTACTGTACTACTTCAGAGTTATTCCTCATTGTCTGTTATAATAAGCTCCACTTTTCTGGAAAGGCTTTTCTTAGATTTCGGAATGTGGCTGTGAGCCAGGTACTGATGTTGGGTCCAATCGCAGAGTTTGTCTTGTGTACAGGAGCACTGTCATGCTGAAACAGGGGTTGGGCCACTTACATTTTTTTAGTACACTAAAAAATAGTCCTGTAAATGAACAGTAAAATACTGGCAGTTAGCAGTAAATTATTGTTAATTTTTCAGTTCTTTACTGTTTTCCACTTTATAGCATTTTACTGTAAAAAAATACCACTAAATTAAGGTGAGTTAACTCATTTGCAGAAACTGACTGCACTAAATTGGCCACCTGCTGTTTGTTTATAAACTAATATTTATAATGTTTAAGTAATGGCATGGATTTTACTCAAGTGCACAAAGAAAAACTTGCTGAATTATGCAAAATCAGTTAGAGTCAATTCAAGTCAAATCTCTTACAGACAACAGCAGCACACATTCATGTGCGATTGAAATTAGAGATTTAAACTGCATCAGTAACTACACAGTTACTGCCTTTAAATAAGCAACATGCTACATTATAGCAGTATCTCCTTGAGGTAAACACAGACTCCACACTCTTATATGATAATAACCTACAAAACACACAACAGGAATTTAAATGTTAGGTTTTTACTGTATTCTGCTGTTTTTACCTTGATTTTAGGGTAAACTACAGTGTATGTACTGTACACTAAGGCTGCAACTAACTATTTTTAAAATCGATTAATCTAAATTGTGTTTTTTCCCCTAATAATTAGTTTTTTCCCCCCTAATTAACATTAAATCAGATGTTTTGCTTATTATAACTATATAAAGCCCTAATTCAGAGTATGTATAAAAATGTAGTTTAATAAATGCAAAAGTCACATATTGAGTTTAAACATAGTTAATATATACAAATGTATAATTTAATTTAAGACACTATAAAACTTATAGTAGCTGATTGTTGAAGAGGACATGGGGGATTTCTCCTTCAACAAATTCATTCCCTTATGCTGGGTTGTTTCTTTCTATAAAAAAAAAATAAACAGCATTTGAGTATGTGAGGTGAAGCAATTTGTGTAAATCAACATTTGTATTGTTTTTAATGATAATTGCAGATGGCAAGTTGACAACCACGTAAAAAAAAAAAGCAATATCATATTAAATGCAAAACTGTTTTGACAATTTTTGTTGAAAATAAACATTTTGTTCAGTTGAAACAGATATAAGCATCTAGAATATATAATGTATTAAATTTTGTATAATAATTTCATGATATATGCTTAAATTAAATATACAAAGATTGAAAACAAGCATTTGAACGTATTAAAGCCGCAGTAAATCCTGTTTAGAAAAAACAGATCAATTACTGTTGTAGTAGACAAACGCTATAAAAAAAAGAATGGAAAAGAGAAACACAGCAAACTAGGCCTGATTAAAAAAAAGAAAAAAATATGCATTGGTGTACAAATGCATAAGCATTCGCTGAAAACCACAACAGTGACTAAGAATGTACTCGTTTACTGCTGCTGCTATTTGCTGCTTTTAGATTAAGTGTTTATTCGCACCATTTTAATTGAATCCATCACTATGTCACAAGCGAGCTGATTGCCTGCTTTTACTTACCGAGCTGATGTTTCACCTTCATGCGTCACTGTGGCACTTTCTTTCCACAGAAGCTCAGCTTTGCATAACTTGCATGTTATTCTACTTTATTGCGTTTAATCTAAAATGCTCCCATGTTTTGAATGACTTGGGATGCACACATTTTCCTGCTGCCAATTAACCTGCACTCTCCGCCATTTTGCAAGCGGCTGTTACCTGTAACTTGAGCAGCGAAACTAATTGATAAAAGAAGTCGTAGAGACCGAATTTCATTATCGATTATTAGCGATTTCAGCGATTAGTTGTTGCAGCCCCAATAAAAACTGTACAATTTACAGGAGATGACTGTTAAAATATATTTCACAGTGTGGTTTTGTTTTTTCATTCCACACATTAAATCCCTTTAATCCCACAGGAAAATCCTCAGTTTTAAAAGAGTACTTATGTGTCCACACTACAGTGTTGAAGTAACACTAAAGCAGTGATGAAGTTAATGAGATAATGAAGTGACTAATTAAATGAGGATTAAGTGTTAGTGATGAACACGTGTGAACAAGCAGAATCACTGAAGGAAAGAAAAACAAAAGCAGAGAAACACAACTTACAGTCAAAGCCAAAGATGAAATCAACTGAAAATAAAACACATTAAATCTCTCATGATCTCAGCAGAGGAGAACTAAGAACCCCCCACTACAGCATTACCAGCTTCACTTATTACTAACCAGTGTGGCTTTATTTCTGTCATATGAGTACAAAAGCTCTGATTTGAGATTTTAGGTCTTGTACATTCATTTGAAGTCACCATGACAGATTTTGAAGTCACCATGACACAGATCAGTGTTTGCTGTAGTTGGGCTCTTGAACCTTCATATAATTATAATTATGCTTATTTTATTGCTGCAATTAGCTGTGGTTTTTTTAAAGCACAAAATAAACTAAACTTTGATGCAGTTGACTACATGTTTATCATGAGCTCACTGTTTTCACTTAATATTTAATCTCTTATTAAAAGTGTGATATATGATTAATCCACTTAAATTACATCACTGATACTACAGCAACTAAAACCTTCTTTCGGCTTCTCCCGTTAGGGGGCGCCACAGCGGACCTTTCGCATGTTTGATTTGGCACATGTTTTTAAGCTGGATGCCCTTCCTAACGCAACCCTACCCATTTATTCGGGCTTGGGACAGGCACTAAGGCTTGTGCAACCCTAATGGCTGAGGTTGGTTCAGCAACTAGCTTAATAGTTCTCCATTCACAAATGAAAGCTTTGAGCTATGTCAGAACTTAGACACCCACAAACATCAACAATCAGTGTCTGAGTCTCAACATCCGTGACAATCAAAAATGGAAAGAAAAAAAAAAAGATCAACTCTGAACATCAAAAAACACTGTACTTTCGTCTAGTTTCATCTATGTAGATACAGTGAGGAAAATAAGTATTTGAACACCCTGCTATTTTGCAAGTTCTCCCACTTAGAAATCATGGAGGGGTCTAAAATTCTCATCGTAGGTGCATGTCCACTGTGAGAGACATAATCTAAAAAAAAAAATCCAGAAATCACAATATATGATTTTTAAACTATTTATTTGTATGATACAGCTGCAAATAAGTATTTGAACACCTGTCTATCGGCTAGAATTCTGACCCTCAAAGACCTGTTAGTCTGCCTTTAAAATGTCCACCTCCACTACATTTATTATCCTAAATTAGATGCACCTGTTTGAGGTTGTTAGCTGCATAAAGACACCTGTCCACGCCATACAATCAGTAAGAATCCAACTACTAACATGGCCAAGACCAAAGAGCTGTCCAAAGACACTAGAGACAAAATTGTACACCTCCACAAGGCTGGAAAGGGCTACGGGGACATTGCCAAGCAGCTTGGTGAAAAAAGGTCCACTGTTG
>NC_139580.1:28992896-29005396 GCF_946808225.1 Silurus aristotelis
CTTAATTTTATATTTTAGGGACGCGAATAAGGAAATAGTATGGAAACACAAATATTTTTCAACACTTAGCGTTTCTTCCCACCAAATAATAATCCAGAGCCTGGAAATCACTCAAAAAAATCCCATACTTTTTCATACTTTTCCAAAATGCATAGGAACACTGAACCTTTGAATGTTCTTCAGTGTTTTGTGAAATTCGTCCTGCACTGGTTCATATTTAGATTATACGAGTTGCACGCAGAGGAACACCCAAGAAACCACCCAACAACAGAGGCACACAACAGTTACCCACTGGGTCCTGCCCTCCACTCACTGCTCTGTATACATCCAGTGCCTGTAACGTTGAGGAGACACTGGCCAGAAGGACATAATGTCTACCAATAAAGTTTAAGTATTGGGACACCTGACTTTCACAATCATATGTGGTTCATTCCCAAACTGTTACCACAAAGTTCAAGGCACACAATTGTATCGAATGCTATAGCATTAAATTTTACCTTCACTTCAACTAGGAGACCCAAACCTGTTACAGCATGATAATGCACAAAGCCAGCTAAATGGAGATCTGTTTTCCATTGATTGGAAAAGGTGGAAGAACTCCTGCTAATGAGCTCCGGCCCTATTGAACACCTTTGGGATGAATGCGACTGCTATGTTAAAACACAAAACATACAAACATACACTAATGTGGAACATGATTCAGGGAGGTTGATGAGATCTTTGTCGGCATGGCAACTTTCTGTGTGATAAAACATCTGAGTCGATCGGGTTATACATGGTACAAATTAGTTTATATTTGGTTCTGAGAGGCGCAGTATGGCTAGGAGTCTCTGTGCAGTGATGTGTTATATTTACAAAGGTGTGCAAGCCCCTTCTGAAGACACACACACACACGCACACACACACACACACACACACACACACACACACACACACACACACACACACACACACACACACACACACACACACAGATCCATGACTATATATGGCCCTGTTCACAAGTGTTCTCCCTCCAAAATATGCTCTTCCCTGCTTCTTCTGTAAACACTGCTAATCTGTTTGTGCTAACACCACGAAGCAGAGTGTCTACACACTGCATCACTGTCAATCAAACGAAATCATAAAATCAAACCACAAAAAATCTACCACAGAGACTCTAACCGTGCTGCATGGAAATACGAGCTGGAGAATGGAGAACCATGCAGCCTTGAAATAATTAGAACCGCTTTCCTGTTCAAAGGGGTCAAACGCAATAACGTTCACACACGCACAGTTCACTGAATGTGATTGGTTTTCCCACGCTTTTTGACATCATCCTAAATCACTCTCCCACAAAACCAGCAGCCTTAAGCACCATCTTGAGAGAAACGCGTGAGAAAGAACTCCTGAGAGTGGTGAAGCATCGCTTCGTTTCGGAACAAAACAATTTCTGGGTTTTCTTTTTTATACAAACTCAGGTTCTCAGTCTCGATGCTACATTATAAAAACAGAACAGATCGAACGTTTTGCCTACGAAGCTCACTTGGCGTTTTTTTTGTGAGAACTTGTGCTCTGTTCCCAAACGAAAACAAACCACGCACAAAATTAAAAAAAACCCGGACGAGTCTTCGCTTAGACAGAGCTCTGAGTAAAAATAGATGCAAATGAAAATACGACTTATAATACCACAGACTCCACAACCCCAAGAGGAATCATCTCTTTTTTCCCTAACTTTTGGTTTGTATTTAAGAAATAGAGGTCAAAAGGTCATGGGAGTCCTGGGATTTCAGGAAATTCTGGAGAAGGTCATTTTCTGTGACAGAATGAAGGGAGCACATGTTAATGTTTCATCAAAAACATTCAGAAATACAGATTCTTTAATAAAGTGAATTGGGTCTTCTGAAGTGTCTCCAAAATATACCTAGATTTTCAAGTAGCAACTAGATTAGCCGTTTGGTTTGGTGGCTTTTTTTGTGGAAAAGTGACAAAATACCTACGTCCATCATCAATGTTACACCTCAACAATAATGGAACTGTAATGAATGGACATTCGGTGTTGGGATGACGATCAGTTTACTTTTGAGTCTGGTTCCTCTCAAGGTTTTTTCCTCATACCATTCCAGCGAGTTCTTTTTCAGCCAGTCACCATTGGCTCACTTATTAGGGATAAACTTAAAATGGAGCTAAGCAAAAAGAAAAAAAAAACTAATACACAAAACTTATAATTTGCTTTGTACTTGTCACATGTACTTTACAGCACAGTGAAATTCTTTCTTTGCATATTCCAACGATGTTAGGAAGCTGATACAACATACTGTACCTGTAGCACAGAGGGTTAAAGGCCTTGCTCAAGGGCATTAAGGGTGGCAGCTTGGAGATATTGGGGTTTGACCCCCTGACATTCCAATCAGTAATCCAGAGCCTTGATCACTGAGCTACGACTTCCCTTGTACTTACTTTTATCCAACCTTAATACCCGTTTTATCTCTGTGAAGCTGCTTTGAGACATTGTTAAAAGTGCTCTACAAATAAAACTGAATTCAATTAAAAAAATGAAAAAAGAAAAAAAGATAATTCCATGCCAGACATCCTATAAATGTGGGTCAGATTCCAACCAATCAAGCCTTAAAGTCTGGTCACATACATCATAGGTTTACTGACAGCTATCAAAATTGGCTGATTGAAGTGAAAAGATTTTAGACAGACACACTATATGGACAAAAGTTTTTTCACCATTTTTTGGCATGTGCTTCTTTTTGAACATCCATTTCCACACCTTGCTGTTAACCTCCACTCTTCTGGGAAGATGTTTCACTCGATTTTGTGGAGATTTGTGGAAATTCACTCATCCACAAGGGTGTTAGTAAAGTCAGGTCTTGATGTAGGTGAGGTGAGGTGAGGTGAGGTGAGGGGGGAGGTGAGGTGAGGTGAGGTGAGGTGAGGGGAGGTGAGGTGAGGTGAGGTGAGGGGTGGTGAGGTTAGGAGGTCTGGGATGCAGTCAGCATTCACATTAATCCCAAAGGTGTTCAATTAGGTTGGAGCTTTATGGCAGTTCACTCAAGAACTGGTTTGGAACAGGTTTGGATTTCCTAGATCAAGTGAGAGGAAAAATGTATTGCGACTACATACAAAGATGTCTTACACAATTGTGTGCCTTAGACTTGTGCAAACAGTGGATAAACTTTTCTTTTTTGGCCAAGCAGAACGTGTCTATATGGTAAGAACAGGGTTCTCCTTCCCTCACAAAAACACACTTCTTTGGAAAAGTTCTACTTGAGTGAGTCCTGTTCAGCGCTGTGATGGGTGTGGCTCTTGCTTTCAATGAATTCCTTACAAGGAATTCCACCCTTCATGACATCATGAAGATCTATACTTGAAAAAACTTTATGAAACGTATACGACTACGTTTACCGGCATCAATTACATTAGACATCCCCCCCCCTTTTTTTTTTATTATTTACTGATGTACATACCTTTCATTTTTCCATTCGCACACATGTAAACAAAGACATACAGAGGCAATTACACAAACTGTGGGGCCCCAGGCAGAAAATTACCAGAGGCCCTCCTGCCCCCTATTTATGAATTTTTTTAGGGAATAAACTTATTCATTTAAAATGTATCTTCTTAATATAGTTATTTCTGTAAAGCTGCAGTGACTGTGGTGAGGAAAAACTCCCTGGCATAAGGTAAGAAACCTTGAGAGGAACCAGACTCAAGAGGGAAACCATCCTCATCTGGGTTGCACTGAATGTACATTTATTGCAGATATACGATGTTGCAGAGTACGGTCATGGTGATCAGAAGCAAACTGTAGTCGTGAGTCAGTGTAACAGACACTTTACTGTCTGGGTGTGCGAGTAGGTGCATAAATAAGCTTCAGTTAGTTCAGAATGCAGCAGCAAGAGTCCTCACTAGATCTAGGAAATATGACCACATCACCCCTGTTTTAATCAGTCTACACTGCTCCCAATCAAATCTCGCATTGATTATAAAATACTTCTACTGACATATAAAGCACTTAACGCCTACTTAGATCAAAAGGTGCAGGCTATCTGTTGGTTCCTCCAATAATGAAGATTACAGCAGGGGGCAGATCTTTCTCTTATAAACCCCACAGTTATGGAACAGCCTTCCTATCAGTGTTCGGGACTCAGACACAGTCTTAGTGTTCAAGTCGAGGTTGAAAACATATTTATTCAGTTAAGCCTTTAATCAGTAGATTTTTTCTCAGGTAAAGGCTCAGATCTGGAGGGAACATTGATATAGAGTGTTTGGTGAACTGGGATATTTGTATGCTGTCGTCCCCTCACATTCACGCGTTCACTCAGGTTTGTTGACGGTGGTGTGGTGGGTCGTCTCTTATCCCAGAGATCCCTCATGTCTGTGTTACCTTCTGGTTCTCCCTTTTAGTTATGCTGCCATAGCGAGTCTTGCCGGAGTCCAAACTGCACAGTGACTTTAACTCTCATGCAACAATAGGTACACTTAATAATCCATATCCTTCTCTTCCTGTCACCCTCTTCTCTCTCTCTCTCTCTCTCTCTCTCTCTCTCTCTCTCTCTCTCTCTCAGTCGAGTTAAACAAGCTCCTGAGGCTCCAGTGACCACTGTTCCTGCCCCTCTCCCCTCCGTGGATCTTCCCACTTCATCCAGGCCTGCCTCTGGATAGTGTTCTCTTTGACTGGAGGCCACTCTAAGCTGGGGTAGGTTTGTCATCAACGCCTTGGGTGGTTCCATGAAATTCTGGAGTAAGATCGGGAGCTTTGAGGATGGATTGGACTGTAGTTGATGTCAACAGTCTCCTACACTGACTCAGGAATACATTTCGCTTTTGATCATCATCACTGCACCCCGCAACATTGTATACCCGCCACAAATGGACATTCGGTGTAACCCAGATGAGGATGGGTTCCCTCTTGAGTCTGGTTCCTCTCAAGGTTTCTTCCTTATGCCATCTCGGGGAGTTTTTCCTTGCCACAGTCGCCAGTCGCCACCGGCTTGCTCATTAGGGACAAACTTACTCATAAAGAACATATTCATTTTTAATCACCGCATTATCTGTGTAAAGCTGCTTTGAGACAATGTTCATTGTTAAAAGCGCTATACAAATAAAAATGAATTGAATTGAATTGAATAGCAAACTGTTGACATTAACTACAGTCCAAATCCATCCTCAAAGCTCCCGTTCCCATTCGAAAACTCAAGATGCAAACTTTCAGCTTTAGTTTAAGTGACTTTATATTTAGAAAATACAGATGTGTTCATACAAAGCAAATTGGTTGCAAATTATTTGCAGTCAGTGACGGCAAATTAGAAAAAATAAAGTACCGTAATTTCCGGACTATTAAGCGCACCCAAATATAAGCCGCACCCTCTGAATTTTACAAAGATTTTTATTTTGAACATAAATACGCCGCACCTGTTTAAAAGCCGCAGGTGTCTACACTGAAACTAATGAACTTTACACAGGCTTTAACGAAAGACAGTGTCTGTTACACGGCTTGTATCTAAACAGTAGCCTACCAAGAAAGTCATTGTTCACTGTGTTCCTCCTTCCTTTAACAACAATTTCTCTCGGGAGTTTATCTTTTGGCATCGTCGTGTGTTTAAAAAACACCATCGGTGAAGCTTTTCTCCCGATGCCGTGCAGCTCAGAACACAGGTGAAGTGTGTTTTCATGCCCGGTTGTTTTCAGCGTGACGAATGATTCGCATTTCCTGTAGACAGTCCGAGTGAGCGGCAGGTCAAACGTCAGAGGAACATCATCCATATTTATGATGTGGTGCAGCCCGATTCAGTGGGAGCGCATCTGATTTAATATGAAGAGTTTCATTGGTTCACCTGAACTCGTACGGAAATTTCATTGGTCTAATGTTATGGGGCTCAGTTTTTTGGCTTGAAGTTTGTGAAACCGGGAAAAACCCAGGAAAAATCCACAAATTAGCCGCTTCGTTGTTTAAGTCGCTTAAGTCAGGGTTCAAAGCGTGGAAAAAAAGTAGCGGCTTAAAGTCCGGAAAATACGGTTTTTGTTCTGGTTTACAAAAACATTCACAAAGTTGAGGTCCAATGTTGGCACAAAGCATCTAAGCCTCTAAGAGTCAAAATATAGGTCAAAATATAAGTAATAAATATTTAAATCAAAACATATCAAAAGTTTATTTATATAGCACCTTTAATAACGCTCCACAGTAAAAGTCTAATAAAAAATAAATAAAATAGAGCGTTCATATCCAAGAATCAGACAAGAAATACAAAAAATAAGAAAATAATTTCAACTTAAAATCCTTTAGGAATTAAAAACCAAACATAAAAAGTGACAAACATTTAAAGGAAACCAGATTTGAGTCTGATCTTATATTAAAAGGCAAATTGTTCCACAGCTTAGTAGCGGCCACAGCAAAAGCTTGATCACCTCTGTTTTTGTACTTTAGTCCTTGGTACATGTAAAATAATCTGATAGGAGCATCTAAGGGAGCGTTATGAAGAATGGAGTTGTAGTAAGTCGAAAAGGTAATTGGGAGCTGAATTATTTACAGCTGTATAGACAAATATTAGGACTTTAAAATCAACTCTACTGGAAGCCAGTGCAGCGAAGGGTTGGATGTTGTCACCTGTGTATTAGCAATTCTAACCTGTTGAGGGCTGATTGTGGGAGACCAGTGTATAATGCATTACAGTAGTCTAACCTGGAGCTAATAAACTTATGTTTAGCCTTTTCATATTATATAAATACATTCAAATGTACCACTTTAATGTGTGTTACATATACAATACTGTTACACACAGAAACTAGAGATCTGCTCTGCTACCCTGACCCTCGTCCTTGAGATAGCAGGACAAGTCTAATGTGTAATAGAGGGTTTATCAATAACATCAATAACAGATTAAATTGTGGTCTGTTTGGCCTGAATGTGGTTATTGACTATAACAACAACATGTACCGCAGTGTCAGGGACAAAATTTAATGTGCTGTGAAAAAATATCCCCTCTTCCTGATTTATTAATTCTTTTGCATATTTGTCAATGATTTGGCTCATCAAGCAAATTTGAATATGACACATAGATAACCAGAGTAAATACAAAATAATGATGTTTTCAAATGATGATTTCATTTATTATTCAAAAAAATTATCCAATTGCCTGGCCCTATGTGAAAAAAAAAATTGCCCCTAAACCTAATGTTACATATGTAGGAAAGCTGTTCATAGACTTTAGTTCAGCATTCAACACAATCATCCCTCAGGACCTGATTGAGAAGCTGAGAGACCTTAGTCAGTCCGGGTCAGGAACAGCATCTCAAGAACCACCACACTGAGCACTGGGGCCCCTCATGGCTGTGTGCTCAGCCCACTGCTGTTCAATCTCCTGACTCCCGACTGTGTAGCAATGCAGAGCTCGAATCACATCATCAAGTTAAACAATGACATGGCTGCGTTGGCCCTCATCAGCAAGAACAACGTGAGCATACAGTACGGAGGTGCAACAGCTAACAACCTGGTGTAGAGCCAACAACCTGTTTCTGAACATTGACAAAACCAAAGAGATGGTCGTTGACTTTAGGAGAGCACAGAGTGGCCATTCTCCAGTGATCATCAATGGATCCTTCATGAAGATCGTCTAGAGCAAAGAATTCCTTGGTGTTCATCTGGCAGAGAACTTCACCTGGTCACTCAACACCAGCTCAATCACCAAGAAGGCTTTCTCTACTTCCTAAGAAGGCTGAGGAAAGCCTATCTCCCCCAATCCTGACCATGTTCTACAGAGGGACCATTGAGAGCATCCTGAACAACTGTATCATGGCCTGGTTTGGGATCTGCGCTGTCTCAGATTGCAAGACCCTACAGAGGACAGCTGAGAAGATTATCGGAGTCTCTCTCCCCTCTAGCATGGATATTTACACCACACGCTGCATCCGCAAAGCTAATTGCATTGTGGACGACCCCACACACCCCTCACACACACTCTTCACTCTCCTACCACCAGGAAAGAGGTTCCAAAACATTCAGGCCTCACATCCAGACTGTACAAAAGTTTTTACCTCAAGCCATCAGACTCCTGAACACACAGAACTGAACTGGAACTGAAACTAACATGCACACACTCACTCAACTGTGTGTTACTGAGCTGCTACAAATGTGAACTCAACACACACTCATACTCATTTTATTTCACATACATCCATATTATATTATTATTTTATTATAACTATATAACTGTTTACATGCTGTTTTGCACATCAACCTGATTGCTGCTGTTGCTGTTTACTGGTGGTGCTATTTTGTATTTTGTCTGTATTTGTCTTTGTACTGTCTCTGTCCTGTTTTCATTGATGTAGCCCTATGTTGTTTTATGTAGCACCAGGGTTCTGGGTTAATACCCGGGTTAGTTACATGTGTACTGTGCCATTTGAAACTCTCACTGAGTCTTTCACCACACTGTGGATGAATTTTGGCCCACTCTTCTTTGCAGAATCGTCATAATTTGGTTCATTCGGAGGGTTTTCCAGCAATCTTATTTTTGTTATCCATTCAGAGATAGACTTGCTGATGTGTTTCAGATTATTGTCTTTCTGCATACCCAAAGTGCGCTTGAGTTTGAGGTCATGAAGTGACGGCTTGATATTCTCCTGATTTACTTTTCACATAGGGCCAGATTGAATTTTTCACATAGGGCCAGGTATGTTTTTGGACATCTCAATTATTGAACTGTGACAAATATGCGAAAAACATACATTTTAAATTAATCAGAAAGGGGCAAATACTCTTTTACAGCACTGTACATATATATATCCAGTCATGACACAGTGGAGCGCCACCATGCGGTGGGCGTCTCAAACAGCACACATGTTTACAAAAAAGGAACTGCAGCTTTTAAGGAAAGCTATGTCGACGGTTGCAGATTCTTTACTTACATTACATTGTTATTTTTGCAGACAACTTTTTCCAGAGCGACTTCCATTTTTCTTTTTCATACACCTGAGCAGCTAAGGGCTTCGCTCAGGGATCCAGGAGTGGCAGCTTGGTGTAGATGCGATTTGAACTCACAACCTTTGGCACTAAAGTTGAATGCCTTAACCACTAAGCTCCACCTCTTATAAACTAGTCCCACCACTCAAACCATTAATCATGTGTTGCATTGTAACATCACATTAGGCGGATGATCAAACTTCATTCATATATTACCTGCTGCTATGCTGTGTTCTGGGGCTTAACTCTGACCTTCTGAGGTGAGCCTAAAGCTTTGACAACAAGCTGAAAATCCAGCTACATCATCGTCTAGCTGGATGTGTGATGTATTCATTTCCACAGAATCAGAATCGGGTTTATTGGCCAAGTGTGTTGACACACACAAGGAATTTGGTTCCAGCTGTTAGTGACTCGCAAAGTACAGACATAAATAACACTATACATTCAGCTTGGACTACACAAGACAAAAACAGACAATACAAGACAATACAGACAATGTGAGACAATACAGAACTCTGTAATCGCACTGGTGCATTGTCATTACTAGCTTTGGAGCACATCTGCTGACAGTTCCTTATCTCAGTGCTTCAACACACCAAGCACTCATCCTCTCCTCTCTATGGAGCTGATCAACAGATTTTATTATTACAATTGTATACAATTGTATAGGCATCTTGCAAATTCTTCTTTGAGGGACAAAAAAAAACCTTTGTTTGGGAACATAAAGAATGAATGACTAAAAAAGTATTAAAATATACTTAAGCAAGAAAGTCTGATGATAATAGGTGCACGCTGATTGCTATTTTTTGTGAAGCATCTTCTGAATGTCAGTGCTTGATCCCTATGCTCAGAACCCATGTGAATGGATATGGATTAAATGGAGCCTTCCAGGATGAGGGTCGAAAATCGCCTTCAACTGTATGAACGAGCTGTGCACTTCTTCACCCAGGTTAATTACGGTGATCCGTGCAGAAGTGCTGTCTCGAGACTTTCTTTTCCGCACGCTGATTTCCTAATTAAGAAAGCAACAGAAAGCTCCTCAACAGGCAGCAAGAGCAGCAAACAGCTTTTTTGCTTGTCAACGTCTTCGCATCATCTTTTTTTCTTTTTTGAATCAGCCAACAATAGGAGGCACATGGTATTATCAGCCGACGATCTGCAGAGCAGACAGATCAAGGTTCCTTCGCAACAGTGCCAGACGTTTAAGAAGCAAAAAAAAATCACAGCTAGTGAGAGAAATTAAGCGTGACTACATGATTAACACTGTTCTAGTATTTACATTCGCTACCGAGCATGTTATCGCACCCCCACACGCACCATCATTTATGGCAGGAGTGAAGCAGGAGAGTGATTCTTTTGCGTCATTAGTGTTAATTAGTGTAGGAAACGTCCACTCAGTGTGCAAGTGCAGTAAATACAGCTGCATTCACAAACAGAATATTTTTTGCATTTACATTTAGCAGACATTTGACATTTTTCTTGCATACAAGTGAGCAACTATGGCCTTGAGGGCCTTTTGCAGGGGCCAAGGAATGGAAGCTTGGTGTGGCTTGGATTTGAACTCACAACCTTCTGATCCAAAGTCCAATGCGCTAACCACACAAAGCTACCAACCCCTTTTGTTGTTGTTGTTTTGGCGTTTTCTCAGTGTATAATTGTATGCTGTGTTCTACATTATCATTTGTCGTTTCGATCAAAACATATTATACTGGTTCTCACCAGTTTAGTTGCTTTGGAGCATTTCTAGAATTATTCTTAATATTTGCACACCAGTAAGTGCATTTCGCAAGACAGTTTGTACAAACAGCAGCACACAATAGATTTCCTGCAGAAGTCTGTACTTTTCTCAAAATTCTTCGTTTATCTCTCAAAAGTAAATATTTGTGTCAATAAAAATCTTATTACCATCAGAATAACACGCCCTTTTGTCATTGTTCACAAACAAGAACGTCAAAATGTTTAGTCATGTTGTTAGTGTGATAGTGCACAATCTCAGTTTCAGTTTCTGATCTAAACTACGATTTGGATTCCAATGATTGAAAATGCACAAGACTGAATTTCTTCTGTTCGGCATCTATGAATTTCAAAAGCACAAATGTACACATTACTGTATGTGAGATTTTAGGCTCCCTGGTGGTCTAGTAGTTAGGATGTGGCGCTCTCACCGCTGCGGCCCGGGTTCGATCCCCGGTCAGGGAACCGACCCCAGCCACTCTCAGTGCCGGTCCCAAGCCCGGATAAATGGGGAGGGTTGCTTTAGGAAGGACATCCAGCATAAAAACTTGTGCCAAATCAAACATGCGGATGGTCTGCTGTGGCGACCCCTAACGGGAGAAGCAGAAAGAAAGTACTGTATGTGAGATTTTGAATGTAGAGACCGAACAGGATTCACACTTTTACTGTACTGTACTAGTGTTCGTTTATTTCCTGACTGTTTTGTTTAATTCTGTGTTTTGCTGTCTGTCTTCAATTGTCTTCACAACTTATGACAACTGGTTTAACCATTATGCCTTCACAATGAACTGATGCCAAGATGTTTTCTGGGTTAAAGTTATTCAGGTGACAACAAGTATAATATATTTTGACGACATGAACATAAATTATCGATAATATACAAAACAGCGGACACTTGTACACAATCGATTAAATGAATGTAGCGAAGCTTTTCGCAATTTGTTCAAAGCAACAAGAAATTGCTTTTATGATGCAAGTGACAACATGATGTGAAGTAGTTTTGAGAATTTCATTTTTTTTTCCCCCAGTATTTCATTTCACTCCAAGGAATCACTATAATCATTATATATCAATCTGATTCGTATGACATTTTTTTAAGCATATAAAAAATTATGCAAAAATTTCAAAAATGTAAATTAAAAAAGCTCTACGCTGCACCAAGTCGTGAATTCTTGAGTCCTTTTTGATCCATGAGTTTGGACTGTTTGGGTTCTCAGCTTTGTGTGATCAAGGTTTAGTTGAATTTTATAATAAATTGTCTTTGCATATCTTTATTCTTTTCTCCAATGTGCTTCATTAAATAAAAAAAAAGAATGTTAGGTTGCCTGATGTTGCCCAAAGACAACTTTACATAAATGACCCTATTATAATACAGTGAGCTCATAAAATTATCGTGAAACATGCCATTGACCAATCATATTACATACACAATACACTCTACAAAAGTATTGGGACACCAGATTTAACCAGCCATATGTAGTTCTTCCTCAAACTATTAGCACAAAGTTGTACACACAATTGTATCGGATGTCTTTGGATGCAGAATTTTCCCTTCACTTTACTTTTCACAGCTCCATTAAGATCTGCTTTACATGGGTTGGAAGATGTGGAAGATCTCCTGCTAAAGAGCTCCAATCCTATTATCCTATTAAACATGATAAATGTGAACGCTGACTGCACCTCAGGCCTTTTTACCTCACCTACACCAGTACCTGACTTTACTAACACGCATGTGGCTGGAACATCTTCCCAGAAGAGTGGAGATTATAGGATGTTTAAAAAGAAGCACATAGAGTAGTGTAGAGTTTTGTCCATA
>NC_139580.1:29007896-29090396 GCF_946808225.1 Silurus aristotelis
GGAAAGTTGAACCAACATTAAAGGTGCTCAACTGTGAAGAATCCGAGCAACAGGATTCTTTATTTCTGTATATTGAAGCTATTTAATAATATAAAGAGGGTAATAAAAGTGTTCGATAGTAAGATGGATAGAGAAAGAGAGAGAAAGAGAGAAGAGAAAGTTAGTGGCTTCTGACTATTGTTAGGAAGTGATCTTGTCCGAAGCGTAGCCATCAGCACTTGAAGCTATCATGCTTTGACACACACACACACACACACACACACACACACACACACACACACACATACACACACACCCTGCTGTGGCCTATTTCTGGGATCAGAGCACAGGCTTGCCTTGTCAGCAGCTCAGTACCTGCACTGTCCTGTAAAATCACTGAGACAAAAGACAGAGTGGACAGAGAGGTCCAGAGGGATTTGAAATGAAGGCAAATTGTGTGTTTTTGTGCAAATTCTACAGGAAAGAAAACACAAAAGTATAATCAGTTCATGCTGGTAACGATTGTTATGGCCGACCTTTACTCATGATGTCCAGCTTTTCTTATTAAGTCAATCTTGTAAATGTCCTTGTAACTGTTTCTGCGACTAAATAATTTTTTTTTCTACTCTGTCAGATGTTGTGGAATGAAAAAAAAATCTATTTATTATTTATTTATATATTTGAGCTTGTGCAGTTTGCTACAGATGTGGGTTGCGAGCTCTGACTAGTGCGCTCTCTGACTATCCAATCAAAGAAAGCGTTATTAATAGAGGTGTAGTAAAAGAGTAGTATACAGTATATTTTGGTGCATATTGTGAATAAGAATCCTGGGGAAAACACAGGACAGTCTTCATGATTACAGCAAAAATGATCCACTGAAGAAAGGCTTTCTGAGAATAATGTGTTTTAAGGAATTGCTTCACTGTGACGCAACACAAAGAACACCGAGAGAAACATTTTAATAACATTTTTAGATATTCACATCGATGCATCGGCAAAAAAGTTAACAATGTGATGCAGTGATTTAAAAAGTGATTTCTATAATATGTCACAAAGGAGTTCAAGTTTAAATATAACATTTGGCAGACATCTTTATCCAGAGCGACTTAAAATTACAGCACTCATAGCGATAGGGGAGAGCAGGTGAAAGTTTAGGGCTTTGCTCAGTGGCATCTTAATGGTGATAGGATTTGAACTCATAACCTTCTGAGATATTTACTGACTCATAACCTTTCTAAGATGTTAACTATTGAGCCACGTTTCCATTATAACGTCACTGTGCTAAACAGGTTTGGGAAATGTCTGTATCGCCTTACCTGAGTTAAAAATGCTAGAAAAAGTTGGTTTGTTATTATTTTCAGAAATTAATATGATAAACTGTGCCTAGAAATTAAGTCTGGACATGGATTTTAAAACTGCACAAAAATCTTTGTACTATCGAAAGGATGGATTCTCGTTTTGAAAACTAGCACTGTCACAGTGTCACTGAAGAGTGTTAGAGTGTGTGTTGTGTTGTGTGTAAATGCTGACTCATTGTTCAAGCTAATAGGCACAATGCCTTTTGTTATTTACTCTGGATTAGGGCTTCAATTGGCATGAACAGTTTTGCATGCAGGTGTCCATCAGTAAACTGTTAAAACCCTCAACACGAATGGACATTCAGTGCCACCCAGATGGGTTTCTTTTGGAGTCTGGATCCTCTCAGGGGTCTTCTCGACAGGTTTTTCCTTCACCACCATCTCCACTGGCTCAGTCATTAGGGATGAACTTGTTGTGAGTGATTTATGGTGCTTAAATGCATATTCATAATCTATTTATTTCCGTAAAGCTGATGTGCATGTATCAGGACACAAGAGTGTCTGTTGCATTTTTCTAAGGGCCACAGCTCACTCATCTCCACGTGTTTCGTTACAGGATTTGCATTGGAATGGCACACACTTCAAAGTGCAACAAAGGCAAGGCAATATTAAGTCAAGGCTTCAAACATCGGTGTGGTTGTTGTAGACCAGAGATAAAGGAAAATAACAAGCAAAAATCAAGACCAAAATGAATACTAGTGGTTTACTTTTAGGTATTATTGTGGCTCGGGAGATGTTACGAATACAAACAGCTTTTCGGACCAAATTTTATTGAGGAACAGAGAGGTATCATCTACATGTTTCATACACACAGTCTAGACATTAAGAGGCCCTAAGCAAAATCTTCATAATAAATAAAAAGCCCTTGAAACAAATATAATTTCTAACCTCTTTATTTATACAGAACCCTGAGATTTGGTGGTGTTAACTGGTGCTATTCTGACCATGTGCGTTACCACATCTGTGACAGCGAGTTAAGACAAAAAGCAAACAGGAAATTCTGCATGAAACTGGGCAAATCTGCCGCAGAGACATTTGACATGACATACGTTTGACATACGGCGATTCTGCGGCGAGTCGTTCAAAATGTTTTGAGGGTCACGCCTGCTTTAAGAGCAGAAGAACATCACTGGAAGACGACGAGAGATCAGGTAGACCTTCGACAAGCTCAACCTTGCAGAAGATGCTTGAAACGTGTCGAAAAGAAGACTTCCAGGACACATTGCAGAAGTGGCAGGAACGCCGGGAGCATTCTAGTAAACAGAACCTTTAGCAGAACTAACCCTTAGCCCGTAATATTTTATTTCTTGTCCATGCTCAAATACGTAGCTGCGATTGCTGTTTTTATTTACAATTTTTTCATCTTCAAATGGCATTTCAGTGCACATCTTCAAATGGCACTGAAAAACTTCTAATACAATCATAATCATAAATACATGAAGACGTCTCACATAGCTATATCACAAGTCGCACTTTTTTTGCGTTTAGCTTTTCGCTTGCAGCCCCAAAGAAATGCATTTGTTTTGGCGTCAGTATGCAGAAAAGCTTGTATATCAGTAGAAGAATGCTGAGGATAGAGCCCCCAGGAAGGAGGAAAAGAGATAGACTAAAGAGGATTTTTATGGATGTGGTGAGGGAAGACTTGCAGGTAGTTGGGTTGAAAGAGGCAGATGTAGAGGACGGGGGTGTGGAGACGTATGATCCGCTGTGGCGCCCCCTAATGGGAGAAGCAGATACAGAAAAGCTTCGTTCATCACCTTAAACAGACTCAATGCATTCAGATTGTGGGGACCCACATTTGACTCTGATATTAACTGGTTCCACTTCAGGTGAGTGACAGTTATTTTATATACAATGGATAAAGCGTTTAGTCTTACGCTGCCTGTCTTGATTGGTGAACTGGTGTATAGTTTTGTTATGTTTACGAAGGCCCCGCCTCTAAGCCCTAGGCGATTGCCTGCTCTGCTTATTGCTAGCTCCGGCCCTGTACACAGTAATAAGTCTGCAGTCGGCTAGCATTCAGTGCAAAATTCATAACCAGTTATAACAAATAAGTATATTAGCCATGATATTTTCTCTCAGAAGGCAAAGCAATTCAGAGCTCAATGAAACACTGAACATCATAAACTACACGTAGCTACAGATAACTGAGAGACAGCAACACACACGCAACTGTTACACAATTAGCGCCTTAGCTTCTCTTTCCTGGTGTACACAGCATTTAAATTATTTCCTGCCATACCACATTCTGAAGTGTGAATCTGCTCGTCGTTTGCTCTGAAAGCAGAAACACAACATCGGAAAGAATTAAACGCTACGGACGCTATGGCTAGTGTGTGAGCTGTACTGTATATAATGTTATATGAAGCTGATACAATGTGCAAGGTTTCCTCTAACTCATAAAGGTTAAGGGTTTTAGTGTAGTATAGCATTTGATTCATTAATAATTATGTGTGTGTCCATGTAACTGAAGCATCACAACAGAAGCATGATAGAAGTATTCAGCATTAAATACTATGAGGAATATTACCAGTGAAACGTCTCTCTCTCTCTCTCTCTCTCTCTCTCACACACACACACACACACACACACACACACACACACACACACACACACACACACACACACACACACACACTAATCAGAAAAGTGATGACTGTTACTTCATCATTATTGTAGCTCTGTGGTGAATAAAGGCGATGATGATGTGCTGCACATAATGCCAATGGAAACTTCCAAATACATAGACACACATATATATATATACACACACACACACACACACACACACACACACACACACACACACACACACACACACACTCAGTATGTGTTCTTTACATTCTAAACACAATGTACACACACAAACATTATAAATCCTGGATGATAAGCTCAAGGCCAGACACGACAAAAGCTGTTAAATGAGATTGTGTGTGTGTGTGTGTGTGTGTGTGTGTGTGTGTGTGTGTGTGTGTGTGTGTGTGTGCGCATGTGTATCATCGACAGAGGAAACAGGAGGAGGACAGTGAGAGGGATTGCCCGGTGATAGAGAAGACAAAGACAGAATGGAGGAAGAAGAGCAGACAGTGTGTGTGAGATGGAGAGGTGAATGGTGAAATGGTGAAAGGGAAAGCTTAGTTGGCTATATCTGTGTGTGTGTGCGTGTGTGTGTGTGCGTGTGTGTGTGTGCGTAACTCCACCTTCTCACTTGGTGTATGACCAGTAGAGTTTCTCCTGAGCTGTTATTTCTCTAACGGCCATAAGAATTTCAGATTTTTTTTTTTTACATCTATATGCACTCTGTTACTGCACACTCGTAGGCACACAATAGTTTAGAATGTTATAGCATTACATTTTGCATCCTTTTAAATGAGGACATGCAAAAACCAGTTCTAGCAATTGCACAAAGCTCCATGAAGATCTGCTTTATATGGGTTGGAAGATGTGCAAAAAACCTCACACCAACATTGCGACACAATGCAGGAGCAAACACAGCTGTACTTGTTTTGAGGAGGAACATTTCCATCACTCATGGAAGTTAGCTTGGCTAGCTTGTTTGCTAACACAAGACAAACATGTAGCTTATGCACACAATGCATATAAAATGAATGCAAACTGGCTCGTGGAGTAGATGTGATTATAAAAGGGCATTAATCTTCATTAATTTCTTTTAGATGGAAGGAATGAAGACTTTTTTGGACCTCAGTGATCCAGTCATTGGTTACAGCTAGAAACATGTTTGGAAGTGGAGATGTGGAGGCATGGTTCTCATGCTCAGCAGGTGAGAACTCTGGCTAAACCAGACTTCCTGGATTAGACATGTGGCAATTTACTAAAAAGCATAATAACTCCCTCACACACACACACACACACACACACACACACACACACACACACACACACACACACACACACACACTTACTCACACACACTCACATTCCTTTCAGATGACCTCTGACCCTAAATAGGCCTCCCCTACCTTCTAATGTTTACTTTCCTCCTAACAAATAGCCCAATTTATGCCTTTCTTCTGCTTCCTTCTTTTTTTATATATATCTTTTTTATTTCACTCCACCAATTGGTTCCGAGGCTAGAAAGCCTGGTGGAGTTTTTTCTTGTACTATGATCTGCTAGGATCATATTTACTTGACTTGTATAAAAGCTTGTTTGTCTATCTTAGAGCTTTTCATTATTAGTTTTTTGGACCACCGAATTCAGGTTCACCTTATCAACACTTCTACAGGCCACAAGTTTGATTCTAAGAGAAGGACCGGCCTTCTGGATGAGGTGGAGGATGTTAATATGTCTCCTTTCCCGAGTGGCACAAACTGTTCCTGAATTGTTTGTGAATTTATGAACTGGGAATAAAGCAGTTAGCATTTCCTCCTAGTGCTGGCACCAGTGTCCAGCGGTGGAAGGTGTAATAAAATATTCCACTCAAGTAAAATACTGTTAATTCAATAAAATTTTACTTAAGTACAAGTAAAGTTACCAGTCTAAAAATCTACTCTAATAAAAGTAAAAGTGCAATAGTTCAAACAAAACACACTTAAGTAATTACAGATTTTAAAACTACTCAATTGTAGTAACTCGAGTTAAGCATGATGTGTAACTTTCCACCTCTGTTAGTGTCTGTGTCTTACAGAAAACATGTTGAAAAATTCTCCATAGTTGGTATTTAATAGCTTGTAAGCCCAACCATTGCTTGTAATTGTTTCCAGTCTGTTTTCTATCTCCTGTACAGCTTTCAGATTCCCTTAGTCATACAATCCCCAATATGCACATTCTTTCTGACATACTGTATTACTTATAAATGTTTCAGCTTGCATACTTTCACATACAAATCAGGTCAGGAATCAAAACTTGACAAAAATGTCTTTTGTTTTTCCAGGGGGTAATAAACCTTATAGACAGAAATGAAGATAAAGGGATAGATAGTCAGACAGACAATAGATAGCTCTTTATTGTCATTGCATATTACAGGTACACAGCAATGAAATGCAGTTGAGCATCTACCAGAACTGCAAAAGAAGTAATAATGTTCATGAGCTGGTAAACAAGTACACTAAGAATAAAGCATACACCAATCAGGCATTACATTATGACCACATGCCTAATATTGTGTTGGTTCCCCTTTTGCTGTCAAAACAGTCGTGACCCATCGAGCATTAACAGAATTAACTTTTTCAGTAGTTTGAGCTACAGGAGCTCATCTGTTGGATCAAATCACACGGAACAGCCTTCACTCCCCATGTGCATCAATGAGCCTCAGCCGCCCCTTGACCCTGTCGCTGGTTCACCACTGTTCCTTTTTTGGAGCACTTTTGATAGACATTGAAACCCGCAGACTACACACAGCCCACGAGAGCTTTTGGAGAGGCTCTGACCCAGTCGTCTAGACGTCACAATTTGGCCCTTGTCAAACTCTCCTAAATCCTAATGCTCACCCATTTGCTTCAAACACTCTGAGGACAAAATGTTATTGAGTGTTATTCACTCTATTACTACTACTTTCTTTCGGCTGCTCCCATTAGGGGTTGCCACAGCGGATCATCCGTATTCGTGATCCGCATGTTCGATTTGGCACGTTTTTACGCTGGATGCCCTTCCCAACGCAACCCTCCCCATTTATCCGGGCTTGGGACCGGCACTAAGAGTACACTGGCTTGTGCAACCCTAATAGCTGGGTTTGGTTCCCTGACTGGGAATCGAACCCGGGCCGCGGTGGTGAGAGCGATGAATCCTAACCACTCACCGGTCATAATATTATAAGGTCATAATATTATGCCTGATTCATGTATGTGTGTGTGTATATATATATATATATATATATATATATATATATATATATATATATATATATATATATATATATATATATATATATATAGTCCACTGTAATATTCAAATGTAACAATTGCAGGATTATAGCAATGCTCAGGACCGCCAGAAACCTTCAGGACACCGGAAACCTTAAAACTAGTAGCACTGTTTCAGCCTATTAAGTTATAAATGCACTGGACTGTGTTATCAGAGTAGCACACTTAATGCACTTATAATAAAGAGCAGCATCTGATATTAGTGGAGCACATCGACATATCAGATCAGCTGCAAGGATCAAGACTTTATTAAGTAGTGTAGCTTCTGAAGAACTATAGCAGGAGCTATGATCCACACTCTATTAAACTCAAACTCAGGCCACGTCCACACTAATATATTTCCGTTTAAAAACGCATATTTTTCTCTCCATTTTGGTCTTCTGTCCACACTGAGGCGGCGTTTTCAGTCAACAAGGACTTTTTGAAAACGCTCTCAAAAACGATGATTTTAAATCATTATAGCAAGTTTCAATGAGCCGGAAAGTAAATAAAAGCCAGACGGAAATGATGCAGGTCGAAGCATCTTAGCTTTCGCTCATACACAGTACAGGGACGGAAATGTTTTCAAACATTTTTGGGAAACGATTACACGAATACGAAGTGTTTTTAGACACTGTTTTCAAATTTATCAGGATTAGTGTAGACGTAGCCTGAGACAGAAAACATTTCACACACATTTACATTTGTTGTTAAATGCAGATGCGTTCATCCAGAGTGACCTACAAGTCAAGCAAAATCTAATCAAAATAGAAAACTGTTAACGTGCAGCAAGGTTCTGGAAGCAAGGTAATAGATAAAGACTTGTATTTTCATCAACAGGTCCACAAAAAAGTATTGATGTGATGTAATACATGATCCATTGAAGTAGAAAACTCTACATATTATCATACAATATATGGACAAAAAATTGTGGAAAACTTAGCATGAGATTAGTATGAGATTACATCCTTTTTGCTGTTATACTAACCTCCCCCTTTTATTGGAAGAATGTCCACTACATTTTGTAGTGCGCTTCTAGAGATCTGGGGGATGGTATCTCAGTGGTTAAGGCTGTGGACTTTAGATCGGAAGGTCATAAGTTCAAATTGCATCCCCACCAAGCTGCCACTGCTGGGCCCTTGAGCAAGGCCCTTAGTTTTTAAGTTGAGTTGTTAAGTCGCTCTGGATAAGGGCGTCTGCCAAATGCCATGAATGGAGTTAGTAAAATCGTGTACTGATGTACATCGAGTACCGAGGTATCGAGGCCTGGGGTCTTGCTGGCATATAATTGTTTATTTTTTTCGTAGTTTTTAACATTTTTCAAATCATTCTTAATATTTGCAAACCAGTAAGCTCATTTCTCAAAACAATTTGTACAAACAGCACAACACAATGGATTTCTTGTCAAAGTCGGTACTTTTCACAAAATCCTTAGTTCATCTCTCAAAAGTAAGTATTTGTGTCACTGAACATCTTATTGCCAAAATGTTTAGTCATGTTGTCAGTATAACGCAGCACAACTTTAGTATTTCCTGATATTACAGTGATTAAAAATGCACAAAGTTTAATTTCTTTTGTGTGGCAGATATGAATTTCGACAGTACAAATGTATTTATTTGATTGAATATTTGATTGATATTGATTGTAAGAGATCTGAAAGGATTCACACTTTTCTGTACTTTACTAGTGTTTGTTTGTATCTCGGTTGTTCATCCATTTGCTGTCTGTCATCAAATGAAGGTTCATCCACACAATTTGTCAATTTGTCACATTTAGAAAAAAGAATTTAATAGAAATTTTAGATGACAGATGATGTCAACTGGTTTAACCATTTTGCATTCAATGACATACAATGAACTGATTACGAGATGTTTTGCGGTTAAAACTGTTCGGATGAATCCAGTATAATATATAATGATCAACATGATATAAACAATTAATAATGTAGGAAACAGACGACTGTTGGACACAATCAATTAAATAAATGTACAAAAGCGTTCGCAATTTGATCAAAACAACAAGAAATGTTCTTATGATGAGCACAAGTGACTAAATGATGTGGAGGTTGAACAGGTAGTTTTGAGAATTTAATTTCTGATTGGACAAACGCTCCAAAGCCACTGAGAAAAACTGTAATTCACCCCTAAGGTGTTTAATAAGGTTGGGGATCTGTAGCAGGAGATCTCCAACTCCAACCCATGTAAGGCCATGGAGCTGGCTTTGTGGACAGGGACATTGTAATGCTGAAACAGGTTAAGGGATAATTTCATTCTCCATCCAAAGACATCATATACAATTTGGTGCCCTGAGGTTTGTGTTTGCTGAAGAACCACCTACCAGAGGTGGCAAAAGTACACACATCCTTTACTTAAGTAGAAGTACAGATACTCATGTTTTAAAATACTCGGGTAAAAGTTGAAGTACTGATTAAACTTTTTTACTTAAGTGAAAGTAAAGAAGTCTTGGCTCTGACATGTACTTAAGTAAAAAGTAGTTATTACTTTTACCTGTTTTAGCTGGTTACTGGACCTCGCTAGTTAGTTAGTTAGTGATAGCCTAGTGGGTTAATGTCAGGGTCCCCACAAGATGAGTTTGAGAGTTTGATTCCTGGTTGCTGTGTTGGTAAATAAAACTTCTGGACGTTGTCCCCTCTGAAAACATTTCAATTCTGTCCTTTCTGTGTTGGATTAATTTCTTCATTTCCCGGTCTTTAAAGAAAGATAACTCCACCAAAAAAAATGCACTTCTGTAGTAGCTCAGTGGGTTAAGGCTTGTGCCTGAACATGGTCCTTAATATAGTCCATGCTGGTGATAAGGTTTTAAAGCCAGTCCTACATGCCTTCTTTCTTACTGCGCTGGCATGAAACAAAGTATGAACCCTCCAAAAAGCACACATGCTTTTCAGCAGCGGTCGCTCAGTGGTTTAAGGCTTGTGCCTCATCTAAACATGCTTCCAAGTCTGATCTCTTCCATGGTTCAGTGGGTTAAGGCTGGTGCCTCACTGATGGTGAGGCTCAGGGTTTGAATCCTGCTTTCTGCCTGCTAGTTGCGATGTAGGTTATGTTCTTGCTTCCTAAATCTTTCTTTAGCTTTATATTCTTGTGTTGATGGGTTAAAGGTAGATAGACCTGCCCTAAGGAACCTTCCTTGCCTGTCTTCCCTGATGGTTCAGTGAGTTAAATCAGGTTTCTTGCTTTTGGTGGGGTTCAGGGTTCGAATCCTGCTTTCTGTCTGCCAGTCACGATCAGGATTCACTTTTTTATTTTTGTTTTTAATGGGTTGAAAAGAAAGATAGACCTGCTCTAAATATCCTCACCAATGGTTCAACGGGTTAAGGTCGGTATCTTGCTGGTGGTGGGGATCAGGGTTCGAATCCTGCTTTCTTCCTGTTATTTACAATGTGGGTTCAACTTGTGCTACTTACATCTGTATTCACTTCCTACATCTTACTTTTATCCTTAAATTCTTGTGTTGATGGTTTGAAAAGAATGATAGATCTGCTCTAATCACGCTTCCCATCCTTTTTTCTGATGGCTTAGTGGGTTAAGGCTGGTACTTTGCTAATGTTGGTGGTCAGGGTTCAAACCTGGCTTTCTGTCTGCTAGTCATGAGGTAGGTTAAATTCCTGATTCCTACATCTTCATATTCTTGTTTTGATGGGTTAAAAAGAAAGATAGACCTGCTCTAAACAAGCTTCCCAGCTTGTCCTTCCTGATAGTTCAGTGGGTTAATGCTGGTGCCTTGCTAATGGTGTGAATCAGGGTTCGAATCCTGCTTTGTCCCTGCTAGACACGTCATGGGTTTGCTTCCTATGTCTGTCTTTAGCATTATATTTGTGTTGATGGTTTGAAAGAAAAGATAGACCTGCTCTAAACAATTATTGCAGCCGGTCCTTCCCAATGGATCAGTGGGTTAAGACTGGTATTTCGCTGTTGGTGGGGTTCAGGGTTCGAATCCTGCTTTCTGTGTTTCTGTCTGTTCTAAATTTCTTGCTTTAAAGCCTAAAACAATGATAAACCCCCCAAAAAAAACAGGCATGTTGTGGGACTTGATGGCTTTGTGATAAAAGCCTTGCCTCTGCGCTCAGAGGTTGCTGGTTCGAATCTGGCTTGTCCCCGCACTGGGTAAGCTGTGTGGAAAGAAGTGTCTGGTGAGCAATGAGGTAGTTGACTGTAAACAAAGCCTGTGAAGACCTACTACTTCACAGCCTCAAAAAAAGTTAGGGTGAGAGGTTTTTGACTGACTTTTTCCCTATATGCAAAACTAAGTCAATAATTTTTTGGACATTTTTGCTTCATAACCCCCTGTTTTCAGCTACTCAGACACCAGGGGGGCAGATGCTCGGATATTGCTCCCCTGCTTCAGGATACGCCCTCCGAAACCACATCCAACCTTCCACGCAGCCATTTCTGACACCTTCCTCACTACAGCCACCGGAACCTTCCACACTCTTAACTTCAAATCAAATCAAATCAAATCAAATTTTATTCATTACATACACATACATACAGGGTACGACATGTAGTGAAATGTTTTGTACGATGGTCCGGCATGAGGGAATAGGATGGGGGAAAGAAAAGGAGGCAGATAAATAACTATAAGGTAAAGAAAAACTATTAAAATAAAATAAATAAATAAAATAAGTAAAAGAATATAGGTATAAAGATATATAGATATATAAAAGGATAATGTATGAGCAGATATACATATAGACAGTAAACAATGTGTAGTGAAAAAAGTAAACAAAATAAAAATAAAAATGTAAACAATATGTAAACAATAGGCAATCTATGTCCATAAAGTGTCCGTGTGCGGTATGGTGTGGTGTAAAGGTCCGTAAAGTGTCCATGTGCAATATGGTGCAATATGGTCCATGTGGTATGAATATAAAATAAAAAGCGCACTGTGCTGTGCAAGTCCAGAGTTTAAAGTGTCGTGGTGCGAACGGTGAGATATGTTTTAAAGTGACGTGGTGCGAAGGTGAATATATGTACAGAGAAGTGTGATGATGATGGTGGAGAGAGTGGGCCAGTTCTAGATCCTGGGTGTTTTCTGGTTTAAACACCGGATGGCCTGCGGGAAGAAGCTCCTCCTCATTCTCTCTGTGTTCGCTTTCAGGGAGCGGAAGCGTTTTCCTGAACGCAACAGAGAAAAGAGTCCATTGTTGGGATGGCTGAGGTCCTTCATAATCTTCCTGGCTCTGGTCCTGCACCGCGTGCTATAGATGTCCTGCAGGTTAGGGAGCTCAGTGTGGATGGTACGTTCAGCTGAACGCACCACCCTCTGGAGGGCTCGTCTGTCCTGCATGGTGCTGTTCCCAAACTAGGAAGTGATGCTGCCCGTCAGGACGCTCTCAATGGTGCAAGTGTAGAAAGTCTTAAGCACCTGAGAGGGTAGTTTAAAGTCCCTTAAGCGTCTCAGATGGTACAGACGCTGCCAGGCCTTCTTCACCAGGGTGTTGGTGTGACAGGACCAAGACAGATCCTGTGTGATGTTAACACCAAGGTACCGGAAACTGTCCACTCTCTCCACTGGGGTCCCGCTGATGTTTATAGGTTGGTATGCCCGCTCCCGCTTTGTGCTGAAGTCCACGATCAACTCCTTAGTCTTGCTGACGTTCAGGAGAAGGTTGTTCTCCTGGCACCATCTCTCCAGGTTTTTAACCTCCTGTAGGTAGGCCGTCTCGTCGTTGTTGGAGATCAGACCCACCACAACAGTGTCGTCAGCAAACTTGATGATGGTGGTGGAGTTGGATGTGGCCACACAGTCAGGGGGCTCAGAACACAACCCTGGGGGGCGCCAGTGCTGAGGGTGAGGGTGGATGAGGTGTGTTTTCCCACCCGTACGGCTTGTGGTCTGTCTGTCAGGAAGTTAGAGATCCATTGACACAGCGGCTGGCTGAGTCCCAGGACCTCCAACTTAGAGGTGAGTGTGGAGGGAATTATGGTGTTAAACGCTGAACTGTAGTCCACGAACAACATTTTTGCATAGTTCCCATTTCTTTGGTCCAGGTGGCTCATCGTGGTGTGGAGAAGATGAGCAATGGCGTCCTCAGTAGAGCGGTTCTGACGGTACGCAAACTGTAGTGGGTCCAGTGTGTCTGGTAGTGATGCAGTGATGAAGTCTCTGACCAGTCTCTCGAAGCACTTCATCACTACTGAGGTCAAGGCTACAGGGTGGTAGTCATTAAGGCAGGCGGGCTGGGGTTTCTTCGGGACAGGAACAATGGTGGACTGTTTGAAACATGAGGGGACAACAGACTGTTCCAGTGAGAGGTTGAATATCTCGGTGAACACCGGTGCTAACTGGTCAGCGCAGGCTTTCAGAACCCGGCCTGTGATGCCATCTGGTCCTGCTGCCTTCCTGGTATTCACTCTCTTGAAAGCCCTCCTCACGTCATGCTCCGAAATGGTGAACGTGTTTACCTCTCCGGCTCTCTCGGCGTGCACGCTGGTTGTGTCGCTAGCGTGGTTAGCTGCAGCCTCGAAACGAGCGTAAAAGGTATTTAGCTCGTCTGCCAGAGAAGCGTCCGCATTCACCATTTCAGAAGATGGTGTTTTATAGTCCGTTATTGTTCTTAGTCCCTGCCACAGGTTCCTAGAGCCACCATGTTGAAACTGTGACTCTAGTTTCCTCCCGTAGCGCCGCTTTGCTTCCTTCACCGCTCTGCGAACACTGTAAGACGCAGCCTTGTACTCGTCCATGTCCCCGGTGGCGAGCCCCGTGTTGTAGACAGCGGAGCGGGATCTCAGAGCGTCGCGGATAGTTTTATCCACCCACGGCTTCTGGTTGGGAAACGTTCTGATAGTGGTTTTCTGCACTGTATCATCAGCTAGTTTCCCGATGAATCCCACAACCGCTTCCGTAAACATGTTGACGTCATCAGAGCTGCGCCGGAACATGTCCCAGTCTGCGTCATCCAAAGCGTCCTGCAGAGCGGCCACCGATTGGTCAGTCCAGCGCGCGACCTCCCTCTGAACCGGAGCTTCCTGTTTCAGCCTTTGTTTGTAAACAGGCATGAGGAAGATGGCGGCATGGTCCGATTTCCCAAACGGTGGACGTGATTGTGCCTTGTAGCTGTTCTTGAATGGCGTGTAACAGTGGTCCAGTGTTCTTTCGCCCCTGGTAGGGCAGGTGATGTGCTGGTGAAAGTTTGGTAGTGCGCGCTTGAGGTTGGCACTGTTGAAATCTCCGACCACAATGAGCGCAGTTCTCTCTGGAACTTGACCCTTGCCCTGAGGTCATCGAGCTTGTTCTCCAGTGACTGGACGTTGGCTAACAGGATACTAGGTAAGGGAGCGCGGTGTGCGCGTGCCCTCAGCCTGTTCCTGACGCCGGCTCGTTTCCCTCGCGGACGCCGGTACGGGTCGCGTCCTTTGTTCACCCTCAGGATCTCGCTCGGCCAGCATGGGTCCGGGTTTAAAAACGGCGAAAGGTGAGTGCATTGTACACCAATAGATATAAGAGTGTCTCTGTCATATCTAATGATGTCCATCTTGTGTAGATGGAAGTGTAACTACTTAAATAAAAGTATAAAATAAACAAAAAAAGAGAAAACGTAGCCGGAGCAGTCGTGACGGCAGCCGACCTCACTGGCGCCATCTTGAATTTTTATTTTATTTTTTTTTTTACTTTGAGCCCTGGCTGGGGTTTGAACCAGCAACCTCTTAACTCTGAGGTAAAGCGCTTCCAAATGAGCCACAGGATCTCCTGCAAGAACATGATTTTTAGGACCTTTTCTGGTTCTTTTTAAAAACTTTTTAAACAATTTAAAGGAAATCTAAGAGGTAGGAATCGAACCGGGTGAGTCAGAGAGCAGCAACCACTTCACTGACCATTACACCAACACAGGAGAGGTAAACAATCCTTTGCTTATTGGACTCTTGGCTTTTCTATAGTTAGGAGACCAGCGTTTTCTCTTAGATCATGATTGTAGAGGGTCAAAACTTCTCCTTCCTGTACATTCTCTCAGTAACTCAAAGTCTATGAGAAGTGACTCAGGTACAAGAACCACATCTCCAACACCTGCACCACTGATATACCATGATTTCCAGCAACCAATTCTAATAATCTTTCATTGTTCTGTTTTTAAAAACTTCTTATAATGTTCAATATGAAACTAGAGGTAAGAATCGAACCAGGAAAGTCTTTCATCATAGATCACTAATGGCATTACTTCAAAACTCAAAACTTTGTTAGACATGTAAATAAGCAGGAAAGACAGAGACAAAGACAAAGAGACACAGACACAGCTTTAGAAAGAGTGAGAAACAAATAGAGAGACAGCAAGAGAGAGACATATACAGTGAGACAGAGACATTTACTAAAAGAGACAAAGAGACAATTAGACAGAGAAAATAGAGAGACAAAGATAGCGAGATATAGCCACTTCCTGTTGGAAGTGTTTATCCCGAGCGACTCTTAATGATCTCATTTACTAAATTAGCAGTAGTGAGTTAAGTGCTTGCTCAGGTGCCCAAAACCGGCAGCTTGGAGTTGTTAAACATGTATCATATTTACAGCATGTGATATATATGTAAGCGTATGTACAGTGATTACATATAAAGGGTATATCAGTGCAGAGACGTGTGGACATCATTAAGAGCCTTTGCTATGTTTCCACACGGACAGTTAATGAGGTGATACCGGAGAGACTGCACCTCTTCAAGTCAAGTCAGGAAGCTTTTATATATATATATATAAAATTATAGACATTTTACAGATTTAAATGATGTATTGTTTTTATCTGTACGATCAATAAAGACAGTAATTTAAGTTTGTGTCACCATTATGAGGGAAAATCCCACAAAACGCCACCCAGAGGGTTAATTGTGAGAATCATGGCGGATTTTGGTGTTTGATTTGAGACTCAGAAATAAAACAAAAGTTTAATGATTAAAAATATTTTTATCTGGAGTTAATTTATTTATTTATTTATATGATGATCAGGAATGTGTCTGTTCTCAGTCATGTTTACATCACTGACTCCCTCTGTCTCATCCACATTAACCCCAAACTTCTTACTGCCTTCTGTGGTGAGTGAGAGTCCGTAATTTATACACCAGTGGATTGAACGCGTAATGACAGGAAATCGGTTGTTCGGCTGAAATCGGCACGCAGTGAAATAAAATAATAATATTTCACCAAATCAATGGATTAAAACTAAAGTAACGAGTCTGTTTTGAAAATGTAAGAAGTAAAAAGTACAGATATTTGTGTAAAAATGTAATGAGTAAAAGTAAAAAGTTGTCTGAAAAATAAATAGTGGAGTAAAGTACTGATACCAGAAAAATCTACTTAAGTACAGTAACGAAGTATTTGTACTTCGTTACTTCCCACCTCTGCCACCTACGGCTGAAAAAGTCAGGTCGATATATCGTGCATGCTCTCTACCTCAGTGTCTCAGCAATTGTGTCTCAATGTGTTCTATACTCACTAGATAGGTGAGAGGATCGAATATCTAGATATGTCTCCTTAATCACTTTTATAGATACGAGAAAATATTGATTACAAGACACACCTAGAATCAAGAAAGTCTGTAAAAGCTCCTATGCCATTCATTTGCAATGTATTTTATATTATTTTTTAAATTCTATATATATATACATACAATACCAGTCCAAAGTCTGGACACACCTTCTCCTTCAGTGGTTTTTATTTCTTTATTTTAATCATTTTCAACTTTAAACATTAATATTGAAGAAATCCAAACTATGAAAGAACACGTATGGAATTTTGTAGTAAACAAAAAAACATCTTAAATAACCCAGAATATGTTTTATTTTTCTAAACAGCTCTATTAATCTTTAATGACAGATTGGTTTAACTGGCAGAACTTACTGCATTCTATCATCAGATTCACAAGGTAGTCACCTGGAATGGTTTTCAGGTCAGAGGTGCGCCTCGTCAAGAGTTCATTTATGATCAGTTGTCTTGTGACAGTACAGAGGCAATAGAACTATTAGAGCTACTACAACTACTTTACAAATCCATATTATGGCAAGAATTATGGTAGGAAGGTTGTTCTTTCAGTGGTTAAGGCATTTGGATCGGAAGGTCATATGTTTAAATCCCAGTACCACCAAGCTGCTACTGCTGGGCCCTTGAGCAAGGCCCTTAATCCTCAACTGCTCAGTTGTAAGGCGCTCTGGATAAGGGCATCTGCTAAATGCCATAAATGTAAGAAACACTCAGTTAAAAGTAAAGAGAAAAAAGACAGTGAAGATAAAGCAGCCAAAAAGCACTTAACACCTCTGGGAACTCCTCAAGAATGCTGGAAAGCCATTCCAGGTGACTACCAGGAGTGAATGCAAAGCTGTAAAACACGTTTTTGTTCCATATTTGTTCTGTCATAAATTCGATATCTGCAGGATTAATACACTGCGTTGAGAACATTTTTAATGTCACGTTTTGTTTTGTTGGCCTGCTGAGTTGGCATGCACTACCTTTTATATTTATTGCAACATTGGCAAGGGGCTTCTCCGAAATAAGGGTGTTTTTTTAGCCGAATGCAAAAATATGAAATGTAACTTTATTAGCACTTTATGCAGAAATATCACTTGAATGTGTATGTCTACAGTGTAAAGATTGCGAACAATAGAATACTGGTGTTTTCCAGCTACCATTCAATTACCTTTACTGAACCTATTGCCAGACATACTGTGCAGTATATCCAGGTATTTGCAGTTCAAATGCAGCCATTGCTTTAAGTATTGTAGAGATGAGTCACTGTTCGTCCAAAGCCAGTTTTCCGCAACTGGAGTCTGGTTTGGATCAGCTCAGCTCTTGTTTCCGTACAACCGACTAAAATGAACTGCACCTACAGTTCTCCTGTTTAATGCTGTAATCCTGTGGCTTTTTTTTTCTAAGCTTATTTACTTAGTTGAATGAACATTTGGTTTTCAGGAAGATTCCAAAGAATATCAACATACCTTACACACATGTCATCCATTACTGCATAGATTGTAAACAAAATACTTAACATGACCTAATTCATCCAACAGAAAGTAAATTCTGTGCCATTTATACAGCATGTGCTAAATACAGTATAAATACTTCGGTCCCGAACTCGAAAGTTCTGCTGCATTACACACAGATCCTACTGAGCGTTCCTCTCAAAGTTCCTTGCTCATACCATCTCAGGAAGTTTGCCTTTGCCATTAGGGATATTTATTAGGGATATTAGGGATAAACTTACAGGGGTGAATACTGTATATTAAATAAAGTGGTTAAAATGGATATTTATAACTTATTTATATCTCTAGTGCTTTTTGGGACAATGTCCAGTGCTCTACAAATCAAATTGAATTTAACTGTGACTTTAATGGGTTACAATCACTGCCTATAATCGTTTCCAGTCCAATCTCCTGAACAGCTTTCAGATTCCCTTAGTCATCCAATTCTTTGCCTTTTACACAGCAAGGTGCAAAAATTCTGCTTTAGTCCCAAACTTAATATTTATCCAAGTTGTGTAGAGGAATTGGACCTTTTAAGGCGTTTGAAATATCGGGGCTGATTGTGAAAGCTGACGCTAGAATTGAGGTTTAGTGCTGAGAGAGAAAATATATATTATATATACTGTATATATCAGGGGAGTTACAGTACACAAGATTCACGCTTTGGTATGTACCTCAGTTTTTAAATCACAGTTCGGTTTAAGGTTCATATATATATATTTCTTTTCTTCTTTCAGCTTCTCCCATTAGGGGTCACCACAGCAGATCATCCGTCTCCATACCCCCCTGTCCTCTACATCTGCCTCTTTCACACCAACTACCTGCATGTCTTCCCTCACCACATCCATAAACCTCCTCCTTGGTCTTCCTCTTTTCCTTCTTTCTGGTGGCTCCATCCTCAGCATTCTCCTACTTATATACCCCAAGTCCCTCCTCTGCACATGTCCAAACCATCTCAATCTCACCTCCCTCACCTTGTCTCCAAAACGTCCTACATGCGCTGTCCCTCTAATAATATATATATATATATATATATATAAAATAGTGCAGCTACCGATGAAAATGAGATACAATTTACCCCTATTAGGATGCAGTGCGAACTGATTTTGATTCGATTCAAGACAATACGATGTAATGGAATAAATACGATGCTCTGAAATTCAATACGGTACAGATCACTATTATTTCTTCCGTCCAGACAGACATCATCAATTTACTTTTGGCTTTTAACCCATGGCTTTTTCACAAACACGTTTTTGTAATGCAAGACAAAAAGATAATAAAAATAGATGTCTTTAGGAAGATGCAGCTCTACCTCTGCCATGTTAATCTGTATTTTTTTTACGTGTCTCAGGACACGTCTCGGTCTCCATTGTGTTGTGATACGTCATATTCACGTAGCAGCGGCGGTGCTGAGAGAAGACGCTTGAGAAACAATTAATCTATAGATTAGAAATCAATCTACATATCAAATATTGGTCACAAATTATTGGTAATATTACACAATATTAGAAATAATATGAGTAATATTTTTTACCAATGCAAATATGTTAAAAAATAATGCACAACGATACAAATGCCAATTTGTGGTAAGTATAGAAAGTGGAAAGATTTCCGGGTTTCCAAATAAGTCAATTACCAAACACAAAATAGAAAAATACAAGCCACTTAATTTCAGAGAATGAGGTTTCTCATAAGTAACACACTTGCTGCATTCTTCATCCTCCCACTGATCTTCCCCTTTTCTACAACTGCCCACAAGTGTTAGGCAAATATGATTAACAAACTTCCTGTCCAGGCTGGGTACAGATGAGATGCTGTAAAATATGGTCTGAGGCACACTATTAAACTAGAAATGTGTCAGTTGCGAACACAAACGTTTCCCTTTTGTTAGTGTAGCATAAAGCAGTAATTGTGTGATTTGTGTTACACTGATTAGATGATTGAGGAGCTCAGCTCGAGAGTTACATACACAAGATCATAAAGATTCTCTCTGTTTATTGACGAGACGATCCATTAGGACTATGAGGATAGCAAGCATTGATTGGGACCCTTGCCAGAGTGTGTGTGTGTGTGTGTGTGTGTGTCTGTGTGTGTGTGTGTGTGTGTGTGTGTGTGTGTGTGTGTGTGTGTGTGTGTGTGTGAGACCATGAAAATGATTGGTATACTGGTATTTCCTATACAACCTTTTATGGCCTTAGAAGTGAGACTAACACATAGTCATGATATCACATTTCAGCTGTGACCTTTCACCTCCTTCACTCACACTCACACACACACACACACACACACACACACACACACACACACACACACACAGGCTCAGTAAGACAGAGACAGACATTCTATGTGCAGATAGATGGAATAGAGCCACCCAGTGTGTCTGAGTGCTGAATAAGACGCAAACATGTTCAGCACTCAGACAAAACCAACACACACCACACACACACACACACACACACCAGACATCAACAGCTGAGTGTGTGACTAAAATCACCGGCATGATGATGAGCCCACAATCACTGAGGCCTAAGTGGAGGAGAGGAAAGATGGAAAGATCTCTGTGGAAAACCTGCTAAGAATTGAGGAATGGTTCTTACTCTTACACACACACACACACACACACACACACACACACACACAAATCCTTTAAACATCTGACAATGAAGCTAAACACATTTTCATTGTTAGATTCAGGAGCAATGTAAATAAAATGCTCAAAAAAGCTGTCAACCTGGTGCCTCTCTCACATACATACACACACACACACACACACACACACACACACACACACACACACACACACACATACACATATACACAATCTCTCTCTCTCTCTCTCTCTCTCTCTCTCTCTCTCTCTCCCTCTCATTTACACACACTCTCTCCCTCTCACTCATTTACACACTTTATCTTACACACATACTGTGTGTGTGTGTGTGTGTGTGTGTGTGTGTGTGTGTGTGTGTGTGTGTGTGTGTGTGTGTGTGTGAAACGCAACATATCGCAAAGCTCGAGCAACTGCAGTCAGTCTTTCCTCTTATAATAAAGCCATCACGGGGCAGCTTCAGCTTCCAGAAGCCTTAACCACATGGAGAAGAAGAACATGCGAGAACCTCTGGAGGTGTACCTGAGGAGCCCGGGCAGAGCCATGGAGCCGGAGCTGGAGCCCAGCAGACCGCGCTTTCCGCTCAGCAGCTTCTCCACCACCAGCACGTTCCCGGTGCGCGCCGCCTCCAGGAGCTCCTGCTCCTTCCCCATCCCGACGCGAGGCGGGCTGAGCTCCCACAACCGAACCGGGGGCAGGCGAGAGGGCAGAGGCGCAGAGAGGGGAAACCAGGGTTTGTGGGACGGGTTGTGTGTTGGGGTCCGAGTCCAACAGCGACGGCTTGGGTCCGAATTTACCACACCATCTTTATCCTCACCATCACCATCATCCTCACCATCACCATCCTCATCCTCTCGGTCCGGTTCAGAGCGGAGACCCGGACGAAAGGACGCTCGTGTTCCGGTGAGTTCACGCTCGCGCGCTGGTACCGTGATCCGAACCGGGCCCGGCTGCCTGCCGTGTACCGTTATTCGGACCCTCCCGGAGCGCAACAGAGGCAACAGTAGCGGATTCTTTTGTCGATCACGGACTCACGTCAACACACACGCGCGCGCACACACACACACACACACACACACACACACGCTCGGAGGCACGCGCATTGTGAACATGCGCTGTTCTGCGATCAGTGTGTCCCGTCCCGTTGGAGGAGCATCTCTGAGATCTGCGTGTGTGTGTGTGTGTGTGTGTGTGTGTGTGTGTGTGTGTGTAAGCTCCGGTTGGGCGTGGAAGTGAGGGACAGTCAGATCAGATCAGAAGGTTCGGTGGTTTCACTGTGATGGCGCTCGGGCGCGGATATTTCGTGGTTCGATTGTTCGACTATTCGGTTGTTTCTGTCCCACATTCGCTTCTGAAACTTTTCGGCCGTTTCACCGCTCTGGATGCGACAGAGAGGAACAATGGGGGAATCTGCGCATTTTACGCACACTGAGCGCTTCAAGGGTTAAGCTGATGAAATACCGCGAGAGAAAGGGCGAACGCGCGCGCGCGCACGCACATACACACACACACACACACACACAGACCGAGCAGTGTGAATTTGTCTTGGCTCTGCTTCCACCTCACTGTTATGAGCACAGAGCATCACTTCCTGTACCGCTCAGGGCTGCTCTCCTCCGGGAGATTAGAGAGAGAGAGAGAGAGAGAGAGAGAGAGAGAGAGAGAGAGAGAGAGAGAGAGGGAAAGAAAGAAAGAGTGAGAAAAGACAGAAAAAAAGGAAAGAATGAATGAAAGAGAGAAACGAGAGAGGGAAAAGAAAGAAAGAAAGAAAGAAAGAAAGAAAGAAAGAAAGAAAGAAAGAAAGAAAGAAAGAAAGAAAGAAAAAGAGTGGGGAAAAGACAGGAAAAAAGGAAATAAAGAATGAAAGAGAAAAATAGAAAATAAAAAGAAAGTGAGAGAGAGGATAAAGAGACAGAGAGAGAAAGAGGAGAGAGAGAGAGAGAGAGAGAGAGAGAGAGAGAGAGAGAGAGAGAAAAGAGAGAGTGAAAAGAGAGAGAGAGAGAGAGAGAGAGAGAGAGAGAGAGAGAGAGAGGAAAGAGAGGAAATAAAAGGAAAGCGAGAGACAGAAATAGAAAGAGAAAAGAGAGAGAGACAAAGAGAGATTGAGAGAGAGAGAAAAGAGCGAGAGAGAGAGAGAGAGAGAGAGAGAGAGAGAGAGAGAAAAGAGCGAGAAAAAGAGGAAATAAAAGGAAAGCAAGAGACAGAAATAGAAAGAGAAAAGAGAGAATGAGAAAGAGAAAAGCACGAGAAAGAGAGAGAGAGAGAAAGAGAGAGAGAGAGAGAAAAGAGCGAGAGAGAGAGAGAGAGAGAGAGAGAGAAAAGAGCGAGAGAGAGAGAGAGAGAGAGAGAGAGAGAGAGAGAGAGAGAGAGAGAGAGAGAAAAGAGCGGGAGAGAGAGAAAGAGAAAGGCAGTTGTAGGCCCATAGGGTGTTGAGCAGAATCGCTGAGCTCCAGTCTTTGCCAGGAGACAGTGAGAACCTGATCTTGCCAGATCTTTCTCAGACGTTCCTTCGCTCCGTCCCCAGTCTTTGTCTTTCACATGCACACAGGGACAAAAGCTTGTTTAAGCGATGTTTGGTATTTTGCAGTGGGAGTAAACTAGACCAGAGCTCCGGCACAGCAGCATTCTTTCACACAAACCACCAAGAAACACAACGCTTTCTGCCCCACAAGCTTCTGCGACCAAAGACAGAAGAGAGCGAGATAAAGCTCTGTTAGAAGAACCCAGTGACCTTTCCATAAACCGGATGCAAAGCAGTTTGTGGTCAATAAAAAATGCAGCTGGTAAACAAGATCATTTGTAACATCATTAATCTTGTGAACGTTGCTATGTTTCTGCTGACCCACAGAGGGCACTGTTACAGAAATGATCTTACATTTATAGCATGTAGCATCTAGCTCTTATCCCAAGCAAATTACCTGGACATCTTATTTATACAGCCGAGCAGTTAATGACATTGCTCCAGGGCCCAGCTTGGTGGTGCTGGAATTTCAACCCATGACATTATATATGACTTATCCACTGGGAAACCACGCTTTATCTGCCTGCTCAAAAGATTGTAAAGTTACTATAGGCAGTTTATTGGTTTGAATAGAAACTTCAACATTACAAACAACATGTCATTATTGAGTCATAAAACCCATTTTGGAACTTGTAGACCACATGCTGGTATCTACTAGACATTGATAAGGACCATAATGGTGTAATAAAGCATTGAGATTCTACCAGTTTCTACAATTTTTCTTTTCTTTATTATAATGATTCACTGATCCACACAGACACCACATCATATATATTAGGGATGATAATAAAAGTTAACGATGTGATGCATCGGTTTAAAAAAGTGTGTATCGGATACACAAGTTGGCGTTTCCATGGTGATGCATCGTTTTTAACATGTATGCATTGGTTAAAAAAAAACAACGCATTTTTTATTATAATTTTTTAAGAAATTATTTACTTTTATTATTTAGAAAGTGGCCAATATGCACATCCCTACCATTTAGATACCATTTGGTAGTGGTTTTTAAAGTTGATGGATTGTAATGGTTATTTTCTAGTGGAAACCTTCAGACCTTCCATAACGTTGTTTTTTTCCATGGCTGAAAATCCAGGAAGGAGAATCTCTGACTTTCTCAGTGTCTTTGGACGCCCATTCATGAAAAACATGTTTGTACACCACAATTTAAAAGCATTAGCGCTTGATTGCAATGCATTCATTGGAAATGAAATCCAATGGGAAAGTCTACAGAAAGGACCAGAAGGTCAACGTTGAATGAATGAATGAATGACTGGTAAAGATGGAAATAATTCTTTTAAAAGGTTAACACATTATAGTCAAATGTTATTACGTGCTTAACATTTGACGTGATCGTTAAGATGGTGATTGGCAATTGATAATAAGGTGGTGGACAAATTCGAGAAGGTTGCTAGGTGGTTACCATCTTATCCCGAGTTGTTGCTAGGGGTAAATGATGTCGTTTGGTTGCTGGTCGGTTGCTCTTGTGTACCAGGTGGTTGCTAATTTTCTGTGGTATTTTTCAGTTGGTTGTTTGGTTGTTGCTCCTGCATTTTAAGTGCTTGCTATGGTGTTGTTAAGCGGTTGCTAGGTGACAGTTATGGTATTCCAGATTGCTTTAAGAATGTTGCTAGGTAAATTCTTTAATATTCCAAATGGGTGCTAGTACTGTATGGTGCTAAGGAAGTTGGGTAGGTGGTTTTTATGGAATCTCAGATACAAGTACAAGCACCCATTATCTGACCTGTGAAAACGCTGAAGGATATTAATCCAGATGTTAGCTAGCATGCTGCTATGTAGCGGATATAGTATTCCGTTGGTTGCGAGATGGTTGCTGTGGTATTTCATATTGTTGCTTGGTGATTGATAAATCCATATGATTGTCATTGCTTTGCTAGATGGTTGCTTTGATATTCCAGTTGGTTGCTAGCATGTTGCTACATAGTCGCAAGGTTATGGTAAGCAGTTGCTTTGGTATTTTGTTAGGGTGTGGATAGGTGGTTGATTTGTTCTCCCAGGTTGTTCTTAGGGTGTTGGTAGTTGCAGGGCTATTTTGAGTCAATTAGGGCATAAAATAAAGATTTGTTGTTTCCTTTTAATTGCTTGAACTTAAACTGAACTCTTTTTGTTGCCTTCCACAAGCTTCTCACTCTATATATTGCTTGCCCATTGTAACAAAATGCGAATTGCTTCAGCCTCACTTATGGAGATGCACATCCAAGAAACATTATGTATGTAGAATATGGAAGTGTGAAAAATAACGTATATAGCGATATCACTTCTGATAAAACAGATATAAAAGATTAAAGGCGCTGGTTTTGTGATCTCCAATCGTTCCAATGTACAGGGAAAGGATAGCCTATTCAAATATATTCATTTGCACATTACTCAGAAGAACTACATGTGTAGGAAACATGCCTGTGCAGGCCCACTGTGGGAAAGTGTGGGCCAGTTTAGCATTGAAAACCCTGTAGCATTGCATATTTGGGCCCCATGAGGGTTTTCTGTGGGCAGTTTTTTTGTTATACAACTTGAGTTAGGTTTATATTAGTCTTTTATTAAATTCAGATAATTTTTTATAGTGTGTTATTTAGGCTGGAGAGTATTACTCAATGTTACTCTGGTCAGTTTTTATAATTTATGAAAAACACTTTCTTACAGTGAAACATGGCACCACAACAGCTCACAATTGAAGCAGGTATTTGGAGTGAAAATTAAGGATAACTCTTGCTTTGTATTTCACATTTATATTGCTATTTTCTTCTGACGGTAATGCTGGGATATAAATTCATCTATGCATCAAGATGCGAATTGCATCAGCCTCAGTGATGGAGATGCACATCCCTACCATTTGGATACCATTTGAAATTTAAAATGGAAGCTTAATTCAAAGGTGGCTTTGTAATTCTAGATATAAAAGGAACAGAAGGACCACAAGAGAGACACGAGTTATTTATAGGAGGGAGGTGGTAGCTGATTGGTTAATACTTTGGTTCAGAAGTTCACAAGTTCAAACCTCAGCACTACCAAGCTGCCACTGCTGGGCACTTGATCAAGGCCCTTAACATCTGCCATAATTGTAAATAAAACTGATTCCTGCTTGTTGTGTTCTAATGTTCTTTTATGTTCTTCTGTGTTTGTTGTTTGGTTCTGTTTAAGAAAAAGCATTCAGTTGTCAATCCATGGGCCCCAATTGGGAAACCCAATTGCAGTGGCCCCATATTATAGGCCCTGCTGGTACACAATGCGTGTCTGTTTGGTACCCATTATATAATAACCATGATTTTCACACCAATAACTGGACCCCAAAGGACTTTTACATTTATGGCCCTTGGTAGACTCCCCCTTTGAACTCATGTTTGCTGGAAGAGAAGTGATTTTTAAACAGCTCATCAGAACATCAGTTTATTTAAGTTCAATAATGTTCTTTAGTGTCCTTTTGCCTTGATCTTTTTTGCCATGTTTGATAATCTTACCATCACAAAACTGTGCTGGAAGTTGCATTGCACTATGAAAACTAACAATGTGGTATTTACCACAAGAGAGGTTCACTGAAAAGGGTTGCTCTTCAGTGAACTTCTCTTGTGGTAAATACCACATTGTAAGTTTTCATATTGCAATGCAACTTCTGCTTTCTCAATTGCTATTTTTTGCTTTTCTTGATGATACTTTAAATACAGAGCATTCAGTAAGTATTCAGACCTCCTTCACATTTTTCAATTATGTTGCAGGCAATGTTGTTACTTAGTCGAAGCTCCTTTGACATTTCCATCTTTGAGTCGTTGTAGGATGATTTATCTTAAGTTTGTAATCTAGGGTACCAGACTAGATTTATTCATTGCTAGAGACTCCAAGCACTTTTGTACGTTGCTCTGGATAAAGGCATCTGCTAAATGCCACAAATGTAAATGTAAATTACTTTTTGGGTTTAAAACAACAAGCTTTGTACACCTGGATTAAGGGACCTTCTGCCATTCTTCAGGGCAAATCCTCTTAAATTGGGGCAGGTTGGATGAGGAGCATCGATGGACAGCAACTTTCAGGTCTCTCCAGAGATGTTTAATAGGGTTGAAGTCAGGACTCTTGCTGGGCCACTCTAGGACATTCACCATCACTTCTGTATTTAGGAAGGTAAAACTTAGCCCTAGACCGAGGTCCTGAGCTCTGTGGAACAGTTTTTTTTTTTTTTTTCTTGGTCACTTCTCTGACTAAGGCTCTTCTTCCCTGATCCAATTGACCAGCTCTTGGGAATCATCTTTTGTGGCCTTCCTCAGATCTGTAACAATCCTGTCTCTGAGATCTGCAGCCAGATACTTTGACCTCATGGCTTGGTTTTTAGCTCTGACCTGCATGGTCAGCTGTGAGGCCTTCTATAAAGAGGTGTGTGCCTTAACAAATCACATCCAATCAATAACCTTTTCCACAGGTAGACTTCAGTCAAGGTGTAAAAACATCTCAGCAATAATCAGGATAAACAGGAGGCAACTAAGCTTATTTTATATTATGTGTTGTTGCAAAGAGTCTGAATACTAATGTACATGTGCAATTTCAGTTTTCTTATTGTTAAAAATGTAAACATTTGTAGAATTTTATCATTTTGTCATTATGGGGAACTGAGGGTATGTTTGTGAAAAAAAAAAACTATTGGAATGATTGTAGCATCATTGAGGCTGCAACATAACATTGAAAGAGAAAAAAAACAGAGTGGGACCTAAATACACTGTACAGGTGCATCTTAATAAATTAGGACGTCGTGAAGAAGTTAATTTATTTCAGTAATTCAATTAAAATTGTAAATGTAAATGTTACAGTCCCTGTTGCTTTCCCTCTGTGGCTACTCACTACGTTCCGGAAATAAGATTTGTTTTGCACATACATGAGAACTCTAAAGAATCTATAGCGCTAGCATCAGATGCTAACAAGGAAGTAGCTAGCAGCTAAAGCTAGCGCTATGGATTCTTTAGGGTTTTATGTCTATCTTCAAGAATTTCTTTAAAAAGGAGAAAATCCTGACAATTCCGCATATCGATTGAGTGAATGAATGAAGAATGGAAGGAATTAGGACTTATGTTAAAGTATGCTGAAATAAGTAGATTAAGTAGTTAAGTAGACTCTAGTACCCAAATGGGTTCTAACAAATGTAAACTTTTAAATTTTTTCCATTTATTTACTGTTATTTAATCAATTAAATTTTTGTGCTAATTGAATTGACTACTCAATTTGATTAATATAAAAGTGTATTGCATTCATTTGAATTATTCTATTTTCATAAAATATTTTTTATATATTATTTAACCAATGTTCATAAATGTTAATACTAATAAACTGTGTTAATAAAAAATGACAAGCAATTTATTGTACCGAAATTCAACCGAACTGTGATTAAAAAAACGAGGTATGTACCGTACCGAACCATGAATATATACAGTGAGGAAAATAAGTATTTGACACCCTGCTATTTTGCAAGTTCTCCCACTTAGAAATCATGGAGGGGTCTGAAATTGTCATCGTAGGTGCATGTCCACTGTGAGAGACATAATCGGGGAAAAAAAAATCCAGAAATCACAATGTATGATTTTTTAACTATTTATTTGTATGATACAGCTGCAAATAAGTATTTGAACACCTGAGAAAGTCAATGTTAATATTTGGTACAGTAGCATTTTTTTGCAATTACAGAGGTTAAACGTTTCCTGTAGTTTTTCACCAGGTTTGCACACACTGCAGGAGGGATTTTGGCCCACTCCTCCACACAGATCTTCTCTAGATCAGTCAGGTTTCTGGCCTGTCACTAAGAAACACGGAGTTTGAGCTCCCTCCAAAGATTCTCTATTGGGTTTAGGTCTGGAGACTGGCTAGGCCATGCCAGAACCTTGATATGCTTCTTACAGAGCCACTCCTTGGTTATCCTGGCTGTGTGCTTCAGGTCATTGTCATGTTGGAAGACCCAGCCTCGACCCATCTTCAATGCTCTAACTGAGGGAAGGAGGTTGTTTCCCAAAATCCCGCAATACATGGCCCCAGTCATCCTCTCCTTAATACAGTGCAGTCGCCCTGTCCCATGTGCTGAAAAACACCCCAAAGCATGATGCTACCACCCCCATGCTTCACAGTAGGGATGGTGTTCTTGGGATGGTACTCATCATTCTTCTTCCTCCAAACACGTTTAGTGGAATTATGACCCAAAAGTTCTATTTTGGTCTCATCTGACCACATGACTTTCTCCCATGACTCCTCTGGATCATCCAAATGGTAATTGGCAAACTTAAGATGTGCCTGGACATGTGCTGGTTTAAGCAGGGGAACCTTCCGTGCCATGCTTGATTTCAAACCATGACGTCTTAGTGTATTACCAACAGTAACCTTGGAAACGGTGGTCCCAGCTCTTTTCAGGTCATTGACCAGCTCCTCCCGTGTAGTTCTGGGCTGATTTATCACCTTCCTTAGGATCATTGAGACCCCACGAGGTGAGATCTTGCATGGAGCCCCAGTCTGAGGGAGATTGACAGTCATGTTTAGTTTCTTCCATTTTCTAATGATTGCTCCAACAGTGGACCTTTTTTCACCAAGCTGCTTGGCAATTTCCCGGTAGCCCTTTCCAGCCTTGTGGAGGTGTACAATTTTGTCTCTAGTGTCTTTGGACAGCTCTTTGGCCTTGGCCATGTTAGTAGTTGGATTCTTACTGATTGTATGGGGTGGACAGGTGTCTTTATGCAGCTAACGACCTCAAACAGGTGCATCTAATTTAGGATAATAAATGTAGTGGAGGTGGACATTTTAAAGGCAGACTAACAGGTCTTTGAGGGTCAGAATTCTAGCTGATAGACAGGTGTTCAAATACTTATTTGCAGCTGTATCATACAAATAAATAGTTTAAAAATCATATATTGTGATTTTTTGGAATTTTTTTTTAGATTATGTCTCTCACGGTGGACATGCACCTACGATGAAGATTTCAGACCCCTCCATGATTTCTAAGTGGGAGAACTTGCAAAATAACAGGGTGTCAAATACTTATTTCCCTCACTGTATATATATATATATATATATATATATATATATATATATATATATATATATATATATATATAAAAATAAAACAAAAAACAGAAACTCGAGCCGAATAACATCACTACAAACTGTTTATTTAAGCTTTTAAAAAAATCCAAAATCTGCCAAAAATCGCTTACATTTCACTTATTGCATCTTTAATCACAGAAGAAAAGGCAGGTATGTATATAGATTTCTGAAACACATGTAGCCACATTCTATAAAGATTCAATTGAATTTGTTCCAGCAGCTTTTTCATAATAAATTATTAGATTTATTTTTTTTTCCTTTTCATCAGTAAATTGTTTTGTGTATGAAGTTCTCAGGCTTAGGGTGGATCTCGTTCAGATCGATGGACAGGCCGTTATGAGTCGTGGTGATGACCAAGAATTGCTTTGGTCTAAACTAAGAAGCATTTAATACACAAATTACGGCACGGACCAACACACGGCCGACGCACTCTTCTCAAAAAATACACAAAAAACAACAAAGCAATGAATTAAACTAAACTAAATTTGGTTTCGGCAAATGTCCTCCTTACAACAGTGAAAAATGTTGTTCTGCTTTAAAAAAAATAATAAATCACTTGAGCGTGTCTGTTTTTTTGTATGAAATGAAATGCTAGAAATATTAGCCCATGATAACACAACGGTCTGATTGTGAAAATCTCCACAGAGAATGACACGAGGCTCAAGCAGCACCGCAACTGCAAACACTGTGCAGCACTTCAGTTCATAAAAAACTAACTATAACACAACCAATGGTAATGCGTTCACACACTCACTCACACACACACACACACACACACACACACACACACACACACACACACACACACACCTATACCGGAGAGATCTTCTATGCAGAAACACACCGGCTTCCTACTTCTACATTTAGAAACACGCCGTTTACACAATAGCTACGCGCAATCTCGCGTTATGGAAGTTATTGTAGTGTGCATGGAATAAAGCAATTATGAAATATTTTTTTAGTTAATAAAACAATATAAAATCCCTCACACATTTTTATACACACACACACACAAAAATTACCCAAAGACCGGGCCATTCAAAACTCTTTACAAAACATTCTTTATGCAGACTGTACACACAAACACATTCTCGTAATTGCTAACCAGCTATTCATATATACATTTAGTTATATAGAGCTCGGTGTTGTGCAAATTGTCGTTTGTTTTAAGACATTCTATTCAAAATATGACATTCAAAGTCAATTCATCGTTCGTGGGGTTTTTTTTTTTCCTGACAAGAACATCCCGCGAGAACAAATGTGCGAACACAGACACGCAGATACACACTCGCCTGGGCGAATACACCCCCCAGAGAGAAAGTAAAAAAAGCAAAGAATATGGGCGGTTTGTCCTAAGAGACGATAAAGGGAAAGATGAATGGAAGGAAGAAGACAGACAGGTGAGTTTTTATTGGGGTTTTTTTTGTTTTGTTTTTTAGAGTATCTTCATGTTTCTGCACATCAAGCTTTAGCCTAGCTGTTCAGTTTGATGTTCTTTATACGGTGCAACAGGGAGTCTTTCTCCATCTGGACCTCAGCGAGCGCCATTTTGGTTCTGGAGAGTTCCAGTTTCAAACACTCGTTCTCCTCCATCAGCATCTGCGGACAGAACAAAGCCAGAGAGCGCAAAATGAACGTGTGAATGAGCAAGACATTGGATACTGCACTTCGTTACAGGTAAATAAAAGTCAGAGGTGGAAAGTAACGAATTACATTTTACTCGCATTTTTTTTTGTGTTTTTCTACTTTTTAAAGTTTTTAAAATGTGTAATTAAACGTTTTTACACAAGTATGTTTTGTTTAAAGTATTGTACTTACCTACATTTTTAAATCATATCTGTTACGTGGTAAAAAAAATTGAAACGCAGTCGATACGAATGTTGTCCGATGTGTGCGCTAGCTGTCGATTCTGAATCTGCATTTGTGATTTCTCTCATTATCATAAACGTCATTATAACAGGAGTTAACTCACATTAAACTCGTCATGGACTGTATTGTTTTTCTTAAATACAACTTGTATGAGATTTATATTCCCTTGTCTTTTTTGAACTACACTAGAATCCCCACCCCCCGATGTTAGAAAAAATTTACTCGAAAAATTAATTTTAAATGAGTTACTTTTTACTTTCACTTGAGTAGATTTTTAGACTGGCAACTTGCAATGAGATTCATTCTGACTGTATGAGATTCCTGTCTGTGATGCAGCGATCTGTTCCACTGCGTTTCTCTATAATATTGATGCTTTTTATAGACGTGGCGTCATAATGAAGGGATTAAGAGGTGGATTGATCCAGGTTTAAGTCCTACATGTGAAATTAACTGTCTGTCACTGGGTGTTAGTCAGATCACAATAACTCAGTTCGACACAGAGCTTTTCATGTATTGCCAAAAAACACAGTGCTGCATTTGATTTTTTTTTAGATCTTTCACCTGATTCTAATAGGTTACAGTACTTTAACAAACTCTGTACCATTTCTCTGTCAGTGGAGACGGGGCTTGTGGGTGACAGAGGAGCAGTTTGGGTGGCTTTCGGTTCCTGACCCACATGCAGCTCAGGGGCCACGTGCACCTCAGCGGCAGAAATACTGCTGCTGTCAGGAACAGACTCTGCCTTCTGAGGCTCTACCTCTGCATCATGCTCAACTGTACAGTAAAACAGAAGGAGACAGAACACCAATCCACATAAGTCACAAACAGAAAGAGATTTCTTCATAAAGATATAAAGAGCAGCATGGAAATGGATCAATAAATGGAAATATGACATTTAGGAAAGAGAAAATAAGCAAAGGAAGCTTGTTGAAAAATCATAGACAAGTTCAGCACTGGCTCAGAGGACAGCGCTATGGATTACTAAATAGAAAATTAAACTGATTAGTTTAAAGCCTTGTATAGATAAATGTCACTGTTGGGCTCTTATGCAAGGCCCCTTAAACCTCATCTTCTCAACTAAATTGTAGGTGGCTTGGGGAAAAGGAAATGTCTGCCAAATGAAGAAATGTAACCTCCAATGTGGAAGGAGCCATCATCTCTGCGCAGGACAAGAAGATTGTGGATATGCAGGGACATGGGGTTGGGATCCGGATCTGAAGGGCCGTCCCGTGGACCGTCATCCTACATCCCACAAGCAAGGCATCATCAGAGGCATGGCTTTATCTCAAGCTGTTCTAATAAAACCAGGTTTCCACGTGGCTCAGCGTACATACCTTGAGGTTAATGTGCGTATCTCGGATGGTGATCTCCATTGGGAGGACGTGAGAGGTGGCATCATCGTCAAGGAAGATGGCGAGATTTCGCAGGTACGTCATGAGGAAGTCAGTGCTGATGTCCTGCAGCTGGCACTGCAGGAAGCCGTTGTGTTCAGCCAGAGGAGAGCGAGCAGCTGCTTTCGGCCCACTCTCCAGCCGGAGTCGAACCGCTGGATCCAGCTGGTTAATGCAGGGCTTGGGATCTGAACCTGAGCCTGATACACACACACCATACATACAAATCAGTTAAACCATCAACAGCTAGTCATTAGCAATTAAAAATGCAGAATGGGAAGCAAAGACATTTGAATAAGCGAATCATCAAATGCTGTCTGACTTAGAGGTCGAATGGTTCATCAGTTTTGGCGATTAATCGGCACAGATAGTTGATTGCTGGAAATATAGTGGTACCTCGACATACGAGTGCCCTAACATACGAGTTTTTTGAGATACGAGCGGTCACTCTGTCGTTTTTTTGCTTTGATACGCGAGCAAAAACTTGAGATACGGGCTCGAGATGCCGCTGCTAGATGGCAAATCGAAGCCAGTAAGCAAAGATTGTGATGAGAATTAAGATAAGCAAAAAAAGAAAAAGTTAAAATTTGAAAGTTTAGGGATACGTAGTGTGCAGGAGTGATAGTAAAAAAAACGAGTTTTCCCTCCGCTTATCACCTCTACCACCCCACCCCTCCGCACACTCACACACACACACACACTCACACACACCCCACCGGTGTTTTCGTTAGCTCAAGTCGTCTCATCTCCCAGGAAAATACACTGAATAAAACCTAATTATATCTTTACATTTTCTTTTATTATGTTTTTATACAATATTTGTAATTTATAAATACATTTTTCTAATTCAAAAACAACAAAAACAACTGGGGTGGCATTTTGGGGGCTGGAACGGATTAATGGCATTTCAATTAATTTCAATGGGGAAATTTGCTTTGAAATACGAGCAATTTGACATACGAGCAAGGTTACGGAACGAATTAAACTCGTATGTCGAGGTACCACTGTATTGTCTATCAGCAAAAATCCATACTGTTGGTTTTTCCAGGTTGCGTCTGCTGCTGGAGCAGCTGAGAGGCTCCGCTGTCATTATACAGTACGAGAGCGGCCTCTAGAGGTGAATCAATGACACCACGTGCTGTTTGATTTGACACCAGAGACTGCACGTGCTGTACCTCATTCATGTACAGTGTATTAACTAAAGTTAACAGAAAATAAAATTGTTAAAGTTAACAAACAATAAACAATACTTCTAAAGAATTTATTAACTTCAGTTCATGGTTACAAAAGAAATCTTACTGTAGTGTTACCATTTCACATAAACCCAGTCATGCTTAAACTGGCCATCTTTGAATGTTTCAAAGTCCAGAGCATTAAAATTACTTTTATTTTTGTAATAAAATTCAGTGCAATTTTACAGTTTTTATTTTTTTATTTAATGAAGGGCCAAAAATCTGATTTGAAGGTAAATGTTGCATTATATCAATCGAAAGCTGGCATGTTCTCCACATTTATAAGTTCATAACATTCAAAAAAACAAATAGTCTAATATAATATAAATAAATAAATAAATAAATAAATAAATAAATAGAAAGCATGACTCTATAATCTGCTTCACTAATGTTTTATTTTCAAAGTAATTTTAGTGCAATTAAACTAAATAATTGAATTAAAACACTGTATAATTTTTTTAAGTATAATTAAAACACAGAAACAACCCCATTTATAGTACAATACCGAGTTCAATGCCTAATTTAGCTATTTAAGCTAAAAGCAGGACAGCCATACGCCTGTAATATCATTGACCTCTAATGAAAGGCAAGAAGCTTCACCTTATTGTTCAAATTAATTTCTATATCACATTTCCCAATTGACATTGTCTCAAGGCAGCTTTACAGAATCGTGAATTATGTGTATTAGTCCCTGATGAGCAAGCAGTGCGTCAGACTCACAGCTCTGTATTACCTTTCAGTTTACGCTGTTAAAAAAATAAAACGGAAATGTTATGTTAAATTAGTAATAAAGATCTGTGTCAATGCTATTTTTGTCCCTTTTCCCCACTTTGTCTGTAGTGGCCCAAATTAAAGGTCACCACGGGCCACCTTTGGCTCCAAGTTTGGGCATTTCTGATCTAGATTATATGTAGGTTAAAAATTAGTCATATTTTATGTGGTTTACTGTATAACTATTAGATATAAGGAAATAAAGTTTAACAGATGCTGACGTGACCCTGGCAGAATTTGACTTACACAGTTGAATCAAAATTTAATTTCGTTGTTCCTGTAAGAAATGGATTGTTGAATGTCATTTAAAACAAGATCTTTATATGAGGTTAAATAAGATGTGCTAATAAATTTGTTTTTTTCCAAGTCTTACTTGAAAAAATCTTATTACCTTATTTTAAATAAGGTTGGGAATGATGTACAGAACATGTGATCGGCCTCTGGAGGCCGCTCTTATACTGTATAACGCAACCCGAAAAACTAGGTATGGATTTCTGCCGATAGTTTAATCAATCAACTATCGAAGCCGATTAATAGTTTGACCTCTAGGCTATATTAATAAAAACCATTACATTGTTTCCATTCTAAGCCAAATATCCAGACTTTTCCCTGACATACACTGATTAAAAAACTGAATTTCTATGACCTATAATCAACGAAAAGCAGACTGCTGACACCGAGCAAACAAAAAAACAGCCACAGACAGGATTTTAAATCCATCTATTTGCAAGGACATTGCCATCTTTTTAATTAGCCTACGACATGAATAAAACATTGATTAAAACATTAAATAAAGATTCATTTACACAAATCTATGAGAATAAATACTTGACTAAATACCAGTTGCAAAGGCTAAGAATTTGTCAAGATTTAACAGTAATTAACTTGTAACCTAATTAGCTACCTTGTCAATTCGGTCACCGACCATTTATGCTACCTACCATAGGCTACACTTTAAAAATAATGTTTAATTATAACTAGCTAGCTAACATTAAAGCTACATACCACTTTGTTCTGATGACCTGTATGACCAGTGGAACTCAGCAAGGACGCTTGAGTTTGGTGTGGCTTGTTTCCTCTGTATTGCATGACAGATTGTTTTACAAGATTCCTTGGAAACAGGAATCCAAGAGGAACATAAGGAAGAATATGGCAAAGGAAAGGAAGGGTTTACGATCCAAAGCCTACCAAAGGCATGGGCACATACAGCAGCAACTGAAGGCAGCTGCAGTAAATTTTCAAGGGAGGAAAATCAGCATTTGGTGATTGTTCATGGGATGGGTCAAGATTTGGGTGGTTGTTGCGAGCAAAGGATTTGCATTAGAGGAATAATAGTTCTTAAAGTTATAGTAACTACTTATAGTTCAAGAACTTATAGTCAAACTACTTTTGCACCAGTAATAATGGAGGGATGACATAAAAATGTCAGAAATTCCAAAACACTGCAATATTATATTATTTTGTTGAATTAAAGCTGAAAGTCAGAATTGCAATCATTCAATCAAACCTATTGTGGTGGTTTACAGAGGTCGTCATACATATACACACGTCAGTCAACTCAAAAGCAAGGCAAGGTGATGTGTAATCAGAGGTGTTGATACACTGGTAGCTTTTTTAAGGTAAAATAATAATTACTGGTTTGTGGACAGACATGTGGAACTGTGATTCACTCTTTATTTTTCAGATTGGTGAAATTACACTTATTAGTAAGAAAAATTCCATTCATTCCATTTCCATAAAGTTTTTTCCTTTCATGCTACTTTAATACATATTGCTACCAGTGTGTCATTTTCCACTCAAAGTGTGCAGAGAAATGGCAGCACAGAGGAGAATCATTTAAGAAAATACGGTCTGGCAAAAGGCAGAATTTCAGTACAGAAGTGTGTGTGTATGTGTGTATGTGTGGACACAAAAGACTGTGTTCAGCCGAGGTCTAACTATGCAAATTGAGACTTCCATACTGCATGCAACCTCATTTTTATTTGTGAAGATGACAGATAGAAGACTTCCTTCATAACTACGTTTGGACCCCATGAATATGAAATGGTCCGTTGAACGTTCCTCAATAGTTCTAAGCACATTAAGGTGGCAATCGAATGATTCTTGGACCAATCTGCGTTCGTGCATACCATCTAACCTTCTCCAGGATCTCCAATGCAAGTCATGTACAAATGAGAGTTGCATCGAGCTTGTACCAAGTTTCTGGGTTTCATATTGGATTAACAGGAAACTGAGATGGAAGTGGAAGCTATGGCGTTCCGTTTGCAGTCATATACCATGGGTTACAGGAACTACAAAGATTCCTGGACTTCACACATACCTATTGGAGATTTATAAGAAAATTTAGGTTCCTCATCGAGTAAAAAGCCAACTCTTTCTCATACTGCAGCTCAAGCTTTCCAGAAGTAAAACAGTGTTTTAGCAGCACACCAACACACTCTATAGTTAAATTTTTGGCATTAAGCAGATGCCCTTATCCAGAGCTACTTATCTCTGAATTCTCATTCATACAACTGAGCTGCTATGGGGTTAAGGGCCTTACTCAAGGGCCCAGTGATGGCAGCTTGGTGTGGCAACTTTTTATCAATGTAATTCTGCTTTAATTTGTTTTAAAACATACACTTTCTTTCTAAATAATTTTCGAATGGCCCTGAACATTTGACCTAGCGCGAACATCGTCCAGGATCCCGTCCCTCACTTGACTTTATCAAGGATTTTCAACTCAACTAAACACAACTCAAATTCCTCTCTTAACAGGTAGCATATTGTCGTTACTGATCGTTTCTCAATCCATTTATCTACTTTCTCTGGCTAAGCTCTCTACAGCCAAGGAATCTGAAGGAAGCATTTTTAGTGAGGTCTTCCCAAACTTCCACATTTTCTCAACAATTAATAACATGACTGCTCATGTTTTTAATGTCCTCAGGTTACCAATCTACCGGTCTAACAGATAGAATATGGATAGTGTTATTTCAATCATTCTCTTGCTTATCAACCTAATGGTGTGGAGCAACTGAGCAGAAGTAAAACACATCTAAGAGGGCTTTTCTGCTGCTGATTTGCTCTTTTCATAGGATGGAGACCTGAAATTAAACACACATTTGGAACGTTTGGAACAATTTTTACACGTTTTTTTTTGTATTTGATTATGAAAGTTGGCTTTCAAACTGAAACGTCCCTTAGCTATTAATAGAAGTCGAGAAAAAGCGGCCTCTAGAGGCAAATCATTTTGTTTTTACATGTGAGGAAAAAAAAAATTCAAGTATTGAATCATGAAAATGTATTAAAAGGAATAAATCTGAATATATTAATTAATTAATTAATTAATATATTCAGATTTATTCCTTTTAATACATTTTCATGATTCAATACTTGAATTTTTTTTTTTTTTTTTTAATAAAGTTCTGTACTATTTTATATAAAGTGTGTGTTTTATCCAGTATCCATTTTTGCAGGATGATTGATTGGTTTACACTGGTCTACAAATTTTAGGAAATTATCGACTGCCGAGATAAAATGTGCTCCCTTACATTTTAGTTAGATGAATTAGAAAACTGGTGATAAAGGTGCTGGTTGGCTAAAGTTTTCAAGATATTTCACAATAAAAATGTATAATTATCTATAAACAAAAATATATTTGCCTACAAGTAAGGGGGTGTCCTGATGACCAGGATGACCAGCAAATTAAAGTTTATAAAATTAATTTTTATTTTATTATCACCTAACTGTAAATTATTGTTCTTTTTGTTTCCTAATTGTCTGGAAAGTTACACAGCAATGGGAACAACCCACCCACAATTTGGTCAGATTTAAATGAAAAAAGCATGAAAAATGTCGCATGAAAACAACAACAACAACAAATGAATGGAAAGTTTATGTTTTTGGTATCAATAAAAAGATAACTGTATAATGATTACTGGGGCACTATTCACATTGTTATATCACCCTTTGCAGAAAAGTTAAGGACCTCTAGTAAGTAACAGTCTAATTATTTGTTAGATTCACCCACTAACCATATGCATAAGTAAATGTTTTGGGTTTAAAAGCAATCAATATGAAAAATTTCAATATGATAATAATAATGCTCTTTTAATAGGCGAGATATTGCTTGAAAAAGAATGCTCTCTACTAGAGGTGTAACGATTTATCGTGAAGCAAAAATTTCACTGTATGCATTGTGGAGTTATAATGTTTTTTAACAATATGACGTCCGTTTGATCGAATTGGCTGAGCTGCTTATACACATGCTACGTACCACCTGCGTCGCATGTGCATTTAGAGAAACGATGGATATGCTGGAGCGCTAGCGACTCTAACGGCAACCTTGACAGCGCAGACATCAGTGATACCGAAGGAATAGTCAACCTACTTAAACCGCTGAAAAATGCTCTATAATGAAAAGAGCGCCACAGCAAAACACTCATTGTGACCTAAAATCTATGACAGACAAAACATGACACTAAGCGAGAAGGACACCACAACTATAGCTAACATGAAGGCAGCCATCCTTCTCAACCACTCAGCCAGATACATACAGGTACAGATTATCTTCTAGAGAGTACTACCTTGGACCCCCAATTTAGATTGTTGCCCCACCTAATTCCTGATCAACGCGAAGAGGTTTTCCACCATTTTGAAAACAAATTAAACCAGTTACAAAGGTATGTCTGCATTACTAATAGTTTGATAATCTGTGTATGAAAATATGGATATTCAGTTTTTTGTTGGTGTCTTTTGGAAAAAAACTGAAAGTACCCTAAACAAAGCCTAAAGCTGTTTTTTTTAAACATACTTCAACATAACACTTTATTTTAGTTTCGTTTTTATTTTTTCACTTTTACTTCCCTTAAATTTCAGCTTCATCTTAATTCAAAAATAATTCCTCAGTTTAAACCTTTAAAATGTTTTCAATTCTTTAAGTTGTATGTACAACAAAGAAAGTTATTGAAAACTGTTAGTTTTGAAAGGATATAAATCCTTTATTTAAATTCCAGTTTATTTTTTTTAAATATCGTGAAAATAATATCGTATCGAATCGTGAGCTGAGTGTATCGTTACACCCCTACGCTTTACAATTTATGTGTATGGTGCAGAACTAAATAATAAACTAATCTAGCATTGAGGTGCTTAATAAATACATTTAAAATCATTATAAAATCTCCACAACAATACTTGTAGTCAATCCGGGTCATGTCACTTTCTGTTACAGACCGACAACCCCCCAATTAAAAAAATAAAAAATGATGTGGCCCTCACAGAATAAAGTTTGGGGATCCGTCCCTGTTGTAAAGCCTTGATGATATTCTAAATCATGGACATTCTGAATGAATCGTCTTTTCCTTGCTGGGGCTTAACAGTTTTTTTTTATCTAACAATTGTCAGATTTTGAGGTTCAGTAACAACAAGTTCCTCTGAAAAAGTTTTGCTATGACACAGAAATGCAGCATTGGTACAGATGGCTGTATTTTTGGATATAAAATAGCAAGAAAGTGTTGAAATATCAAATCCAAACAAAAAAACAAAAACACACACACCATCCTACCTTCACTGCTCTCAGCAGTAATTAGTGGTGTGCAACGGACAAAACCTAAAGGAATGCACAGTAACGTACACATTTTTAATCAAGATTTGAACACACACACACACACACACACACACACACACACACACACACACACACACACACACACACACACACACACACACACACACACACACACACACACACACACACACACACACACACACACACACGGAGGACCTATTGATGTGGTCTTACCAAGACTGTGGTTGCTAAGATACTGGCGTAGACTGACGTTGCCAAGCTGATTGGTGCGGACCTGCCCCACCTCCAGACCTACAGTAGTGTTATCACCCCTTACATTCAGAGAGGCGCGAACCGAGTGCACCTTCAGGACCAGCACTGACACCTGCATTGGTGCATGGATGTGGACGTGCACACACACACACACACACACACACTGCATTAAATACTATACATGATGAAAAAGGAAACTATGACAATAACATGGTAGCAATAGAGAAGTTTAGGGGTTAAAAGCAAAAAGAAGGGGCAGTACCAGATCTTTGGCATGTTCGTCAGTACTCTGTGAGGTGGCGCTGACTGCTTCGGGTGACTGGGCACCGTCTCCATCCTCTGGCATCACCTCGACGGCCCGCTCGGTGACGCTCGGATCATTTAAAGGGACTTTATACCCGGAAATAGACACGTCATCTACAAAACACACACACCCCAAACTACTCAATGGTGTTATTTAGGAATAAACCATTGTGATAACAAATGTGTGGGTATCAGTTACAATAGAAGTGATACGCCAGTTTATCCTTTTTACACGCCCTTAGGTCATGGTGCAACCCTGCCACCTACTGGCAATCATGCTGGATTCTACAGCCTTAAGGAAATGTGAATATACGGTTGTAAAGACATCAAACCTGTACAAACAGAAGGTGAAGGTTTGTGTGGATCTGTATACAGTATTAAATTAGCATTACGTCTTGTCACGTTTACCCCGATCACTTAGATCCTTATATCTGGGCTTCCCAACACTTTTTTGCACCACAGACCACAGGGGTTACTATTATACAGTAGTGGACAGTAAGGAAATTACTTAAGTAGATTTTTCACATATCTGTACTTTACTGAAGTATTTCCATTCTGCAAGACTTTCACTTTGACTTCACTACATATCAAAGTGAAATATCTTACTTTACTTTCACCTGCATTCGAAATCAGTTGTTCCTTATTCATACAGTTCAGCGTCAGTTCAACAGCAAGCAGAACTGGTTCTAACTCGCCACAGCACACCTTATTTGCGTGAGTTTCTGAAGTAGTTGAAATAAAGGTTTAGGGCTCATGATAAGTGTAACAGATATCAATCAGTGTTTGAGTCATTAATATCATTCTATTAATACATCAGTGTGCTGAGAGTCACATTCGAGTCTTTTCAGATAAACTGAGTTGATTAAGTGAAGAGTCTTGCGCCAAAAATGCTAATAAAAAACATTATAGCCGTAATAAATCCTAGTACTTTGGACACTTAAGTATATCTGAAGGCAAATACTTTTGTACTTTTACTCAGGTTTAAAGGGAGCACTTTTACTTTACTGGAGTCATATTTTACAGAGTGTAAAAAATGAGTGTGTCCTTCATCCACCCCTGGAAATTATACATATTATATGGTTTCATTATTGGATATAGAATGAGTATTATAATGAGTGCTGAGCAGTGGCAGCTTGGCGCTGCTGGGATTTGAACTCGTGGCCTTTCTGATCCAGAGTTCAATGCTTTAATCACTGAGCTTCCACGGTAATCAACTCACCGTAATGCAGACTCATTGAGAAAAAAATGGCGACTGAAATAAGTGCAGGGAATTGGCATAGGAGGAAGTGATCATATTTCAAAATATGTGGAAAGATTTATAAAATGGAAATAAAATAAAAATGTAACAAATGTTTGGGACCCCTGCTTTATATTACCAAATATGGCAACCTATGTATTTTGCATAGGACATCCTCAAAAAACATCAGTTATCACTCACATTATTCTATACAATTGCATGAGAGACATTCCTATAATAAGAAAACACCTAGAAGCCACACCCCCTTCTTTATTCTCTTGTTTGCGACGCTCGTGAAGGCCCTCTTGCTTTACTATCACATTATTGTTTTACGTCCGTTATTGTGAAATAAGATCTATAAAGTTGTTACAGTTTGGAGCGTTTCTCAAATCAGAAATGAAATTCTCAAAACTACTTCATATCATGTCGTCACTTGTGCGCATCATTAAAGCAATTTCTTGTTGCGTTGAATAAATTGCAAACGTTTTGATACATTCACATTCATGTTGATCGAAAAATATTATACTGCTTTTCCCCTGAATCACTTTAATTCCCAAAACATCCTGCCATCGGGTCACTGAATGCAAAATGGTTAAACCAGTTGTCATAATGTGTGAAGCTTAAATTTCTATTAAACATTTTTTTTTGTAAATGAATTGAATGTCACTAATGAAGGCGAATCTACGTCATCAGATCAGACCTTCTCTAAAGGTCAAAGGTAAATCTTGTGAACCTTCAATATGAGACAGACAGAGCAAAACACAGAATTACGATTCCAGCTTTGTGCATTTTTAATCACTGGAACTGTGCGCCATCATACTGACAACACGACTGAACATTTTGACGATTTTGTTTGTGAACAATGACTAAAGGACGTGTTATTCTGATAGCAATGAGATGTTAATTGAATAAAGGATTTTTTGAAAAGTACAGGCTTTTGCAGGAAATCGATTGTGTTGTGCTGTTTGTACAAGTTGTTTTAAGAAATGCACTTACTGGTTTGCAAATATTAAGATTGATTTGACAAATGCTCCAAAGCAACTGAGAAAAACTGTAAAAGAAATGTAATCTTTTTTTTTTAAACCAGCCAATGCTGCAGAATTTTCCAAAGATCCAAGTTGAGTTTTCATGTTTTCAAAGAATTCAGGATTTTGAAGGGTACCTCTCTCATCGAAGTCCTCTATTATGGAGCTGTCCATTGAGATGTTGTCCAGAGACTGCAGGGATGGACTTTTCATGTTCATGTACTTCACAGAATAAGCTGACTGCGATCGATCCTTCATCAGCCGCCCACTGTAACACACACACACACACACACACACACACACACACACACACACACACACACGACCAGAAACAATGAGTGTGGGTGTGTATATGTCTATACATACCGTAAAGCTAAAGGAAATGTGCCTATTGTTATTTCTTAAATAAAGCATTTACTTTTAGATTGGGCTTCTATAGGATTTTAGGTTCGGTTATTTGTTTCAGTGAGGTGCCAGTAACCAAAGTTCCTGTCTCTTTCACCTCTTCATATCTGCCTGGTTCACCTCAACTCCCTACCTCTGGATGGAGTTCTCTTCAATTCTAGACCATTCAGTACAACTAAGGATGGTTCCACATGAAAAGCCTAAAGATCCATGAAGTTTCTGAGCAACTCAGAAACTCTGAGTTGCTCAGTTGTATGACTGAGATAAATGAAAGTCACTCCGAATAAGAGCATCTGCCAAAATGCCATAAAGGTAAATGTTGTATTGTTTCAGTGGAGTCCGTTGCAAGTTAGAAAATCCCGAAAAATGAAAGGGATTCTAACTCCTCTTCTCTCGTTCCTTTATAGTCCTCATTCTCCTTACATCATATAAAATGTCAGAGCAGTATTAAAATCTGGGACGATCATGGGTTTGGATATTGAGAGCTCATCACTGGCTGAGATCATCAAGTCCATTGCCAGCATCAGGTTCATCAGCAGTCCACCTGAGACCTTGCCAGTACTCTAGTTATCATTGCCATTTATATTTATGCTATTTTAGCAGATGCCCCTTATCCAGAGCAACTTAAATTTATTGCATTCTTAAAACGGTAATTCACATGACCCTCAGATCCAAAATACAATGCTGTAACCACCAATCTACCACCGCCATGGACAGGAGAGGTCTACAGACAATGTATTTGGGACTGGCGTCTCCTTTTTTTTTTTCCAGTGCTTCCTCCTTCTCTATCTGTACAATAAAGAAACCATGAATAAACAACTAATGGTTGTTTCCAGGATCAATGTCCAGTTGACTGAGTGCGTAATGCTTACATGCATTGGCACAAGTGTTTTGCCGTTTCCCAGGCACATACAGAATATTTGTGACTATAGGAAAACGAAGATTTGTAAACTGCGGTTTTCAACTGTAATTAAACATCATTCTATTGAAGCAGATGTCAATGGATTAGAGATTAAAGTGTAAAGGTCAGCTTCTTCATTTTTAAGATTAATAATTCCAGCTGTATAACAGGGGAAATTTAGATACACAAGTTCCAAGCTTATATTATTACCCCTGTTGAGCTGCAAATGACTTGCAAAATAGTGAAGCATTACAAATATAGCACCTCAACTTTTCAGAACCATGGAGAGAGGCAGTCCCTGTAGACTTTGAGGTGACATTGAGACCTCAGAGGGAGGAGGTATAACTCAATGAATACCTGAACAAGATGTAATAATTCACCATGTGAAATTAATTATCATTCCAGAGAGTGTCTTTGCTCCAACATGGGAGTGCTAATCTCATAGCACACCACTACCTGGGGAACAGAGTTTCTCAGTCACCCATATAGTTTACCCAAACCTAAAGTTGTCAAGGAATCTCTCAAGAACTGGTGCAGTCCTGTTTCATAGTCTAAATGCAGATAGATTGCCCAGTTTTGGGTTGACAAAGAAAATTCAGCATGATATCCAAGTCCAGTTTTGAGGTATCATTATCTCTGTACGGATCTATTGAATTGTGAAGAAATCATTTCTACTCTGTTTAGCTCAGAATTTTCCTCAAATAACCTTCAAATTATTCTGCTACAGCAGCAGCAGGTTACACAAACAGTAGTAGGGGCAAAAAAACAATACAATACAATATTAATATAAAAAATTATAATAATTATATTATAATTAATATAAAAAACTGAGTGGACATGCACAATGCGACACAAAAAAACCCCACAATGGACATGCAGACACCCATCCTGAGCAGTTTCTCACTCAATAAAAATGGGTGTATTGTATTAAAGGCAATAAAGAAAACCCATGATCCTCACAATCCCACTACATCCATTCAAGAATGAGTAATAAAGTTTTTGTAATAAAGTTGAGCACTGTTTTACATTGTGTAGTTTGCTTATTATTTTTTTTAATACAGTAAGTTCATTAATCGGTAATTACGATCCAACCTAGTAAGAAAGCAGCGATTGCGAAACCCAAATCCTAAAAAACAGGTAAAGCAGTTGCTGGGACTTGCTCTGAATTATTGTAGGAGTGTACTGAATTATTCAGAGATCATAAGCCTTCTGGTGTCATAATTAATCAGCAGGCAGAACCACTCCCCAGCCTGAGTCAGCCTGAGTCATGATCGTGATGTGGAAACCCTACACATGCCATTACTAACAACATCCCTTCATCATCAGGAAAAGTCTTTTTCATTTAACAAAGATTTTTATTAATGCTTTTCCTTTAAACCTTCATCCAAAAACAGAGATTCTGCAAGTCAAATTTAAGACCTTTTTATGCCCATTAAGAATTAAATTTAAGACGTATATAATTCTGGCTTTCTATGTTATTTGAAGTACTTTGCCCATAAGCCACAGCCTCACTGTGTAGATTTCTATTTGTCTGGCAGAACATCACAATTCATCTCAGTGATTTTCTTCTAGTAAAGTCTAGGCACATTACCTGGACATAGATTGAGGTAGTCTGGTTCCCTGGCTCTTCTCACTCCAGTCCCTAACAACTGGCTCCCCCATGGCATCCACTCTGATAGTCCTGCCTACTGGAGCGTCGCTCTGCAAGATTTTGGGCTCAGGTTTGCCTTCCTGAAACCCATCTGCACAGTTTTTCTCCTCTGAGCTGGACCAGGCGTTTTTCTCCTCGATGGAACCTTTCTTCTCAGCTCGGGTGGATGCTGGAACAGGCAGGAGAGGTGGAGCACTCTGGCTTGGGATATCCGTATCTTCACACAGAAGCTGTTCTACGTTACAGGTGAGCTTGGTCGTGCCTGCTGTGCTGTCTCCTGCTTCGCTGCCAACTTCCAGCGTAGCTCTGCTCCCGGACGGCGAGAGGTCAGAACCCAGAGGGCTGCTGTCCGTGTCGGCTGTGGGTATGGGCTTCAGGAGCAACGCAACCTCAGCGCTGCTGACCAGGAGACCCACGCAGGCGCTATACGTCCGTCCTGTAGCTTGCTGCGTCAAACCGTGCTGCTGCAGGTCATGCTGCAGGGTGCGCTGCAGCAATTTCAGGGTTTGCTGTAGTTTGAGGAGGAACACATACTGGCTGTGGCTAGCTTGCGCACTCAGCAGTTTCTGTACGTGTACCAGCACTTGCACATCCGCATCTCCAGAGGATGACGATGAAGAGTCGGCATCATTCAATCCGGCAAGAGAGAAAGGCTTGTGCAGGCCATTGGATGGTTGGTTGGACAAACTCTCAGCGCTGTAATACTCCTTTAACAGCTTCTTCCTCTGCAGCCGACCAGCGACGTCAGTCGGCAGAGTCCCGGTGCCTGCAGCCGCCTTCGGTCTCTGCTGGTGCTGAACATAGCGGGCAGGCTGGCAAAGCCACAAGGTGAGCGGAAAGGAATCGACACACGGTGAAGGGCGGTGACTTAGTGGACCCTCGTAGTCCACCCAGAACTGCGAGAAGCGTAGAGCCCACAGATCTGTGGCTGATGGAGCCTTCAGGGCATCGGTGCTGAGCGCAGGAGGTGCCAGGCCACGGTATACATCATGCAGGCACGTGTCTTGTTCATGCGCATGCCGTTGGAAGACTGGGTGGAGCACAGGGAATGAGGAGGATGTGGAGGAGCTAAAGAAGGCCTGCTCTCGGAAAGCCTGCAGCAGAGCTTCGAGGTCAGAGCGAGAGCAGCCAGTCGAGTGGCGCGTGTTCGTGGCGACCATTTCAGACGTCTGCACGGAAATGGAGCAGGGCTGGTCAGGCTGGAACTCATTCTGGTCTCCGGGAATCACCAACTGGAATCACCACACAGAAACGAGGAGATGAGTGTAAAACAAGTGTGTAACGATACACGTATTCGACCAACAATGCCAGGGGTATTCAAAAATAACGAGTTATCGCAGTGTCCTTGTGGCATTTTATGTCCAGCTTCCAGAATTTCTCCTAAAAGAAGAAAATCCTGACAATTCTGCAAATCGAGAGAGTGAATGAATGAAGGATGGAAAGACTTTTGTTAAAGTATGCTGAAATAAGTGGAACAGTTAAGTAGATCATATCTTTAATTTAATCGACTTAATTGTATTTTATTCAATTGATTTCATTTGATTACTTAATTTAACCACTATAATTTAAAAAGTAAATTGCATTAATTAGATTTATTGAAACCGTCAATGTTCACAAATTTTATTACTAATAAATTGCGTTAATTAAAAACTACAAGCAATATTCTGTTTTGCATTTCCTCCCCCTGACCGTACCGAATCATGAATTTTGTGTAGCGTTCCACTCGTACTATAAGGTATGAAGTAAATCTGATGTAATGTCTTATCACAAAAGGTTTCCACTGAAAGACCACTGAAGAAATGACAAAATCTCTTCAAGCTTTAATCACAAGTTCTATGGTTTAGACTAAAAAGGAGGTCTGTGAAAAGCAAACATGTTCACCTTTAGCATGAGACCGTCTACTTTGACGTCAATGTGCTCGTCAGGTTTTTGGAAGTCGTTGAGCTTATAGAGCTCCATGAACTGGACAAGGCTGTGGCGCAAATCCAGAGCGAACAGGTTCAGCCACACCAGACTTTGTGCATCCACGACCAGTTGCAGAGCGTTCAGCTGCACATACAGGTTAGGGCAGGGAACTGCAAACACAACACACATGCAATTTTTGGACACGACCAGCGGATTGACCTGCAGGAATGACCAGATCATTCAAATGTTCTCTCTTTTTCTTAATAAGAACATCTTATTTCTGCTGCTGTCGTCCCTGAAGCAATCGACTGGACACAAAGCAGTCATTTAGTATAAAGGTTTAGATTCTAGTGTGCCAGACTTCATCAAGTGGATTCTGCTGCCAAAATGGCCATCTGTTCAATTACAGTCTAACTCGCATGTTAAATCTGTGTAAGAAATGATAATATTTATATTTAACGATGACTAAATTAAGCAGTATGTCCCAGGAAATCGCATCCTTCTCCTGAACTGCCAGTGGTTCTCAGAAGTGTGGGTGCACCCCTCTAATATGGAATGGAGACAAAACAGGTGGGGCGCAATGAATAGCAGGATTTATACAATTTCTTTTGTGTTCTTAGTTTATGATTTTTCTACTTTTAAATATAAAGTTCATACACTCAAAGCAACCACAAACAAACAATAAGGTCATAGTGGCAGCGGGGGCGTGGTCGAGCGTCGGTTTGTGAATGGGAGGCGGGCTGGGCACAGGTGAGCGGGGAATTGACTCACTTGCAGCTAATAAGACCTGATGTCTGTGCTCTCTTTTGCAGTGATCGGGAGGCGCATAAAAGGAGGAGGGAGAGAAGGTGTGAGTGTGTATGTGTGTGCCAGAAGTGTGCTGTGAGAGCACCGAGTACCCAGACACCAGTGTATAAGAAGAAATATAAATACAAGCGGCTGTGAAGCCTTTCGATCCGACCTGTTGTGGCAGTCCTTTTCTCCCACACCCACACGCTCTCCCACAGTCATTAAAGCAAGTAAATTAGAACAACATTTAGGGTGACCAACACAAGTTGCAGGTGAAGGCATTGGTGTAACTGTTACCAATAGATTCTACAGGACATTTTACTTCATTTTGTAGCTATAAATGCAAACTAATCCAAATGTTTTACTAAAACAGTCCTAAATTCTCCAATGGGATATCAACCAAGACTGTATTTATCACTTTAATAATCAATACCAGGGGTAATACTTACTCGGGTAGTCCTTTCCATCAGGGAAGTAATACTCTGTGAATTCCATATGGATAGCAGGCATCTCCTGTGGGAGGTACAGGGTCTTTTTATTACAAGAGATCATAGCCTTAGGAGAGGAGCGGCGCTGGTCTGCTGTTGACACCTGAAATAGATCAACAATGAATTCAGAACGCGTCTGGTGAACTGGACATCGGACAGTCATTCGGGCAATACTGAGATCACATATGTGGCAGGAAGCTGCCAAGAGAAAACATTTTGAGCAGAGATTGTACATAAAATACATGTACGGTACATGAATTTCAAAGTGTATGTCACCTTTTGACTTTAATATTTGAGTTTGATTGTAACGGTACACATATTCATCTTAATAAATTAAGGTGCATCTTAATAAATATGAATATCAATTTAATACAAAAAGTTAAACTGGTATATTATATAGATTCATCACCAACAGACTGATATATTTCAAGAGTTTATTTCTTTTCATTTTTGATGATCATTGCTTATAGCCAATGAAAACCCAAAATTCAGAATCTCAGAAAATTATATTACTTAAGACAAATATATAAATAATATAAAATAAAATAAAAAAAGATTTTCAGCTCTTCTACGTTGTTGGGTCTGGTATTTCATATCTTCCTCTTTACAATACCCTATAGATTCTCCATGGGGTTCAGGTTGGGCGAGTGGTCCTTAAACCAGGTGTTAGTACTTTGGGCAGTGTGGGCAGGTGCCAAATCCTGCTGGAAATTGAAATCAGCATCTCCATAAAGCTGGTCAGCAGAGGAAAACATGAAGTGCTCTAAAACTTCCTGGTAGACGGCTGTGCTGACCTTGGACCTGATAAAACACAGTGGACCAACACCAGCAGATGCCATGACTCCCCAAACCACCACTGACTGTGCAAACTTTACACTGGACCTCAAGCAACATGGATTCTGAGTCCTCTCCTCTCTTCCTCCAGACTCTGGGACCTTGATTTCCAAACAAAAAGACGACTTTGCCCCACTGAGCAACAGTCCAGTACTTTTTGTCCTCGGCCTAGGTAAGACACCTCTGACGTTGTCTCTGGTTCAGGAGTGGCTCGACACGAGGAATGCGTCAGTTGTAGCACATGAATACGTCTGTGTGTGAAGGCTCTTGAAGCACTGACTCCAGCTGCAGTCCACTCTTTATGAATCTCCCCAAATTCTTGAATGGGCTTCGTTTCATCTTTTTCTATCACATTTTTTCCTTCCATTCAACTTTCCATTAATGTGCTTGGATACAGCACTCTGTGAACAGCAGCTTCTTTAGCGATGACCATTTGTGTCTCTCCCTCCATTTGCAGGGTGTCAATAAACTGTCAAGTCAGCAGTCTTCCCCCATGATTGTGGAGCCTGAACCAGACTGAGACACCATTTAAAGACTCAGGAAATCTTTGATTTTCTGAGCTACTGAATTTTGGGTTCTAATTGGCTATAAGCAATAATCATCAAAATTATAATAAATAAACACATAGTATATCAGTCTGTGTGTGATGAATCTATATAATAAATAAGTTTCACTTTTTGTATTGAATTACTAAAATAAATCAACTTTTTAATGATATTCAAATTTATTGCGCATCTCAGGGGTGTAACAGTACACATATTCGTACTTAGCTTTTTTGGTCCAGAGCTTTTCGTTTGGTATTCATGTGTACTGAATGCAATACGTCTACGTGAGGAATACTTTATTTTTTTTATACTTTTTACGGGCTTAGTCTCCGATTTTGAGCGCATCTCTTTATTAATATTACAATTTAAAACCTACACAACAATGCCAGAGATATTAAATACATTTTTTTAATTTATTTAATCGATTACACAATATAATCTATATAATATGTATTACATTAATTAGATTTATTCTATTTTATTTTGATAAAATATTACAAACCTTTTTTAGATATAATTTAACCAAACAGGCATTTTATTTAAAATTGTTTTAAAATGTAAACAGTTGATGTTCACAAATGTTAATACTAATAAACTGCGTTAATGGAAAAACTACAAGCAATTTTATTTTTCGCATTTCTTCCCCCGATGTACCGAAATTAAACCAACCCTGACTTTGAGCTTTGAGGATTTGGATTTGTACTCTACTTACAGTGAGGAAAATAAGTATTTGAACACCCTGCTATTTTGCAAGTTCTCCCACTTAGAAATCATGGAGGGGTCTGAAATTGTCATCGTAGCTGCATGTCCACTGTGAGAGACATAATCTAAAAAAAAAAATCCAGAAATCACAATATATGATTTTTAAACTATTTATTTGTATGATACAGCTGCAAATAAGTATTTGAACACCTGTCTATCAGCTAGAATTCTGACCCTCAAAGACCTGTTAGTCTGCCTTTAAAATGTCCACCTCCACTACATTTATTATCCTAAATTAGATGCTAGATCCCAGCTTTGAGACAATGTTCATTGTAAAAACGCTACACAAAATGTAAATTAATTGGATTGAACTTAAAAACCGAAGTATGTACCAAACTTTAAATTTTGTGTACAGTTAAACCACCAAATATATACTCTATTGTACATTTTTATTACAAGCCTAACTCCAAAAACTGTGTAAAATGCATTAAAAAATGTATTTTTTATGTATTAAAAAAATTGGATCCAAAACAGACGTGTTGCTGCCATCAAATTCAAAATAAATTTTTTTTTTCCTCAGTTTCAATTTTAGATATATATGTATAAAATATTATATATATATATTATATATATATATATTTTAGACGATATTTCTTTCTTTCGGTATGAGTATAGCTCCATGTGCACCTTCAATCAGTGTGTGTGTGTGTGTGTGTGTGTGTGTGTGTGTGTGTATGTGTGTTTGCGCTCACCTGGTAAATACTGAAGTCAGCCATGCGCAGTACAATGGAGCTAGAAATGAGCTGGGACCTGGGGCAGGTTGGCTGAGAGAAGGAAGTACTAGCGCTGGTGGAGATTTTGCCTGAGAGAAAAAAAGATAAAAGAAGTGTAACGTCTCGCACACACGGCCGCGTGCTCATCTCTGTGTGTATGAGGCACCCCAAATGCACACCAGAGCGGTACCTTGCTCCATGAACCCGCAGCAGTGTGGGAATGGACCCCAAGCTTCAGCAGCAGAGTCCAGATGCCTAACTATAACTCCAGCACCAAGGTCCTCTATGGGGTCACACATTTTGAGGAAATGGCTGAAGAGAAGACGTGTTAACTCTCTGTGTAAAGATGTGAGATTTTCAAGAACGCCAAGTATAATAATGTTTTGAAGGGACTACTTTATGGCACCAGGTGTACACGAGGTGTAGGTTATAACAGCGTGCAGAGATCTCATCGTCCTTGGACTAAGGAAAGTGTAGAAATCTGAGCAGACCTGCAACAGCACTGAGGGAGTTTAATCCTGATGGCTCCCAGCATCTCCCAGCAGGAACCCCTTGGCTTGAACCTGCCTTCTGCTGTGTACATTATTCATAAAATATTCAACCTCACTTTTTATTTGAATGAATAATGCAGATTTTCCTAAAAACGAAAGCTACATTCAAACTTCAAGCTCAGTGGCTAAGGTGGTTAACTGCTCAGAAGGTCTGGGGTTTAAGCCTCACTATCACCAAGTTGCCACTCTCCTATGTGCCGAAGGGGCGCTTTATCAGGTGTGACCCCAACTTCCTAACATCGCTGAAATATACAAATAAATATACAATTTCACTATACTGTAATGTAGGTGTTGCACGTGACAAGCAAAAGCCCCCTAATCCTTTTACCCCTTTAAAATAGACATGAAGATCACGTGAATTGTCTGCACAGTGCGCACTGAAGCCATGTGTCCAGCTCATAATACCACCACCAGCTGCAAGCTCCTGGCTTCCTCGCAAGGTTCATCTGCTGATTAAAGTCTTAGCCGACATGCAACACTGCGAGAAAAACCTTTCCAACAAGTAGCCTGAGCCTTTTCTCTCCCACTAGCTGGCACAAAGTTCTGCCATTTCTTCACAAAATGCTACGATCTCCACCTGTATACAGTAATGATTAATCTTACTTCGATGAGACGTCTTTATAGAACACGCAGCAATACTTCCGTTTTCTGATTTTAGACTTTCATGCTGTTAGTTCGTTTCCCAGGCTTTATTCCAGCTCATCTCAGAGTTTTTTCTTCACACCATCCCTGGCTTGACAATTAGGCATCGTAGTCAAGATGAAAATATTGCTAAAGCTACTTTGTGACAGTGTCTATTATTAAATATGCACTGCAGACACATTGAAGCATTCGGGAAGCGACAAACAGCCTGAAAGTACATTAGCACAATCCTCACTGATCAAAAAGAGTCTCACAATCATAGAACTGTAATGAATGGACATTTGGTGGCCCCCAGATGAGGATGGATTCCATTTACGGTCACCACTGGCTCACTCATTAATGATAAGGAAGGCTGTTGTAACTCATTGGTCAAGGCTCTTGGTTACTGATAGAAAGGTCATGGGTTTAGGCTCCAATATCACCAAGCTGCTACTTTTGGGCCCTTGAACAAGGCCCTTAACATCCTCTGCACTCCATCATAGCTGACCCTGCTGGCCCAAACGCTATCAGAATCAGAGACTTACGTTTGAATCTATTTTATTTACGAATAAGTATTAATTTCTCTCAGTAGTCTATTCTCTTCGTTTCATAGTGTTTCTCTCAGGTGTGTTCTCCTGCTGAGTCACCGAGTGCAAGTTCACGCTGAAGTTTTTTCTGATTTCAGCCGTCGGATCGTGTATTGCTGCAAGACGAGCACCGTGAGCACAGCGGCCTTTTATTGCCATAAACTCCATGTTACTTAAAGCTGTTGCTTTAACAAATCAGTGTGATTTGCATTACGGTGAAAACCGTAATGCACAGAAAAAAAAAAACAGTACCTCATTTTATGAGGTGAATATCGATGCTTCTGCTACAGATGATGTATGCGGGCGGTGCTGCTGTGGCTCCAATGAAAGGAGACGTGTTGAATTGTGTTCATTGGGTTTCTTGCTTTAGTAATGACTTTCATTCTGATTGTATGAGATTCCTGTCTGTGATGCAGCACTCTGTTCTACTGTGTTTCTCCATATCAGGGGTCACCAACATGGTGCCCGCAAGGACCACATGAGTAGCCCGCAAGCCTTTTTTAAAAATAGCTGTTTCCTACTTTGTTAAATCATTGTTGATAATTATTATAAGAAATCATTAACATGATCAGTGTCTTCACATAGATGAATATCATTTATTATTATTAATAACATATAATAAAAGGTAAATTGAGCAAATTTACTATTTCAGATCAAACTGAAAACTGTGTGTATCAAACTGGTAGCCCTTCACATTAATCGGTTTAATCAAAAAAGGTTGGTGACCCCTGCTCTGTTGGTTTTTATAGCCGTGGTGTCATAACGATGGGATTAAGAGGTGGATTGATTCAGGTAGGACACCTCTGAAGGCCTGGAGGTGTAATGAACACACCCGGTTCTGGGTGTGTGTTGAATGCTAATTCGATCTGAACTGCTTCTGTGCACATGTTGAAGGACAAGCAGCCAATCAGAGAGAGGGGAATCTCACCGTGTTGAGGGGAGCACTGTGAATGTCCATTGATGGCGTTTTTCAGCATTTCCATGTTAGATCTATAATCTTCCAGCAGAGCCCGAGCCCAGGCTTCACGACTCTTTGTGGCATCGCTGTAGTGCATCCAGTGCTCACAGGACTCACCTACACAAAGACACACAGCAAACTAAGGATCATACAATACTGATTTATCTACGATTGCTTTTTTATCATGTTCTGCTAAACCATTTAATCATTCTCCTAGAGGATTTCTGCACTAATGTTGAGGATCTTTAGAACGTGTCATCCCTCACAAACCACCGCAAACCAAACATCACCGAGGCGTTTCGGTACAAGACTTCAATACGGTGCACATGTGTACCAAATACAAGCCTTGTTTTACATTTGAACTGTTCTGCACATGATTTCCCCTCACAAACATATCAAGTGGCGGACCGCAGGTTTGTTTAGTCTCAAGGTCATTAAGGTCACCGTAATTTAATAAATAAGCCGCACCTGTCTATAAGCCGCAGTGTCTACACTGAAACTAATGAACCTTACACAGGCTTTAACGAAAGACAGTGTCTGTTACACGGTGTAACGGGTAAAATATGTTGCGCTTCCTTTAGGAGCATAGCGGTATTTTGGGAATAGCCTGCTGCCGCATTTTTCCGCTATTACTGCATGTGTGCAAGACCGAGGAATATGTCCTTATTATTTTCTGATGCTCAGTTCTAAGTTTCTTTGACTAACCCATAACGCTGTTGCCAAGAAAAATAAAAAAGCACGAGTTTTGGAAACCTGTCTGTGCTTATATGATTTCTGTTGCAACTAGAGTTAGTGAGCTCTCCCTTCACCCTGACTCAACGCGTTACAACGGCTTGTATCTAAACAGTAGCCTACCAAGAAAGTCATTGTTCACTGTCTTCCTCCTTTCTTTCACAACTATTTCTCTCTGAAGTTTATCTTTTGGCATCGTCCGGCCTTTAAAAAAAAAAGTTTTTTCTCCCGAAGCCGTGCAGCTCAGAACACAGGTGAGGTGCGTTTTTTTATTTCCGTTCGGAAATGTCATTGGTCTAATGTTATGGGGTTCAGTTTTTTGGCTTGAAGTTTGTGAAACCGGGAAAAACCCAGGACAAAATTCATAAATATGCCGCTTCGTTGTTTAAGCCGCGGGGTCCAAAACGTGGGAAAAAAGTAGCGGCTTATAGTATAGAAAAATACGGTACTTGAACCGTACAGAAACTACGATTTATACTGTGCATATGCGTAATCGTGTTTTACAACAATCTAGTGATTATGGACTCTTTTGCATTTATGTCCAGCTTCAAGAATTTCTCCTATAAGGAGAAGATCCTGACGATTCTGCATATTAAGTGAGTGAATGAATGAATGAAAGAATGAATGAAGGAATGATGGAAGGAATTCATTCATTTATAAATGAATAAATAAATAACGATTTTGTGTCTTATCTTTAAAGCAGACGTTTGTTAAAGTATGCAGATATAATTAGAACATATCTGAAGAAAATTTCATATTTAATGCATAGAAAAATTAAAACAAAAACACACACACACGTTTGCATTCCTTCCCCGTAAGAGTACTGAAACTAAACGGGAGCGTGACTTACAAAAAACCGAGGTTTGTACCGAACCGTGAATTTAGTTTACCTACTATAAAATTGTGAAAATGTGATACGAAAGAGAAAAAAATGATGCTGTTACATCACATAAGCCGTTTTTCTTGGTTTATACCTGCTCTGTGGCATGGATAGTAATCAATGGTGATGGAACTGAAAGACAGCTGCATGGCTCCTCCTCGAATCCTTTTATCAATCCCTGAGATCAGAGAAAAAAATCTAATAAATAAATAAATAAACGAGATACGAGACAGAGTTATGATGCTGTGAATTCGTAGGACGCATTTCCTTCCCCTTGGCTGGATTGCTGTACCTCTGTCCTTAGCGTGGATGTCGTCGCAGATGTGCAAGTCGAGGTGTGTAACCTGCAGGTGGTGAGACGTTTCACACACATCGAAAGCGTTGAAGAGGTGAGCCATGGAGGCGCTTGGGTCTGCCGTGGCTGAGGCCGGCTGTGTGTGTACCTGCTGTGCAGAGATGGGCGCTGTTGTTGCCTAACATACACAATAACACACACGCTAGCTTACTTATACAAAACTATCAGTGCAGCAAGTGCAAGAAGAGAACAAGGAGTAACAGAGGCAAAGCACAAATTAAAAAGTAATGAGGGGGGAGGGGGGGGGGTGGAGATATTACGACCTGGATGAATACCTCTTCAGCATCAGAGACACAAAACAGAAACAAAATACAGAATCGTAATCACAAGGAATAGCAAACACGAGCAAACATTAATTACAAAAAAAAAGAAAAACATTTCTAAGCTCCAAAAAACATGAATATGCAAATGAAGGGGTGGGGCCATGTAAGGCAGCCATACCCCTCTGTTCTCCCAGGGTTGAGAAGATGAATGGAGTCATGCTAGCCACCCCGTCCACCCTGCAAACACACACCCACACATGCAGGACACACCTGAGAAGAGTCCTGCGCCATGCTCTTCCTCTGCAGCGCCGATTTCTCCATGGCCTCGCTCAGGGACTTGGCGTACTGCACCATGGCTTTGAGTTGCGAGTCTGTCAGCACCCACAGCAGATCGTCCAGGATCAGGAGCAGCTTTGATGCCACGACATGACAGTCCTTCATCTAAGGGCAAAGATCAGAAGACACAAACTAGCTGATCTCATGCAGTTTCAACCTGAGGAGCATCACCGCATCGTTCTTCACAGTTTAGCAAATAACCAACAGTGATACACAGTAGGCCCAAAAGTATGTGGCCCAAAAGTACAGTGCTGATATGGGGCAGATACACAGCTGATATGGGGCAGAGACAGGGCTGATATGGGGCAGAGACAGGGCTGATATGGGGCAGAGACAGGGCAGGGCTGATTTGGGGCAGAGACAGGGCAGGGCTGATTTGGGGCAGAGACAGGGCAGGGCTGATTTGGGGCAGAGACAGGGCAGGGCTGATTTGGGGCAGAGACAGGGCAGGGCTGATTTGGGGCAGAGACAGGGCAGGGCTGATATGGGGCAGAGACAGGGCAGGGCTGATATGGGGCAGAGACAGTGCTGATTTGGGGCAGAGACAGGGCTGATATGGGGCAGAGACAGGGCTGATATGGGGCAGAGACAGGGCTGATATGGGGCAGAGACAGGGCTGATATGGGGCAGAGACAGGGCTATCTGCAGAATTAATTTTACATTGTTCTGTGATGCAGATGTGTGCAAGTGTTCCTAATAAAGTGGACAGGGAGTGTAGAAGATGAACAGAACACTTACCCTCCTCTTTAGCGTGACTCTGATCTTGGACTGATTGGTGATGAGACGGATTGGGGCACTGAGCACCTCGTGTTCTGAGCTATGGATGGCATCAGCTTCGATCCGGATCATCTGCCAGCTGACCTCCTTAAAGGTCAGGAGCTACACCAAAACACACAAATGAAATTAAGTACACACACATACACACTCCAAAAGGTGGTTATGTATGTGTGTGTGTGTGTGTGTGTGAGTGAGTATATACACCTCTCCACGAGAAGGGTCCAGAATGCGAGTGTAGCGCAGGTCGCTGGCCACCCAGCTGGTGTTCACGCTGTAGACCTGCAGCTGAGAGAGCTCGAATGACGCGTTAAAAGCCTTGGCGCTGATCCGGATGATGATTGAATTCACGGAGAGAGAGATGCCCTCGACAACCTTCTCCGCAAAACCATACTCACTGGAATGGGGGAACAGAAGAAAGGCAACGTTCACAAACAAAAACAAAAGCCTGAAAGATCCTTTAGAACCATCAGATCCGTCAGAACCATCAGATCCTTGCATCATACAAAGCTGATATGGGGCAGATACAGTGCTGATATTGCGCTGATACAGAGCTGATATGGGGCAGATACATTTGCTGACAGGGGGAAGATACAGAGCTGATATGGGGCAGATACAGTGCTGATATGGGGCAGATACATTTGCTGACAGGGGGCAGATACAGTGCTGATACGGGGCAGGTACAGAGCTGATACGGGGCAGGTACAGAGCTGATACGGGGAAGAGACAGTGCTGATACGGGGAAGAGACAGTGCTGATACGGGGAAGAGACAGTGCTGATACGGGGCAGGTACAGAGCTGATACGGGGCAGGTACAGAGCTGATACGGGGCAGGTACAGAGCTGATACGGGGCAGGTACAGAGCTGATACGGGGCAGGTACAGAGCTGATACGGGGCAGGTACAGAGCTGATACGGGGCAGGTACAGAGCTGATACGGGGCAGGTACAGAGCTGATACGGGGCAGGTACAGAGCTGATACGGGGCAGGTACAGAGCTGATACGGGGCAGGTACAGAGCTGATACGGGGCAGGTACAGAGCTGATACGGGGCAGGTACAGAGCTGATACGGGGCAGGTACAGAGCTGATACGGGGCAGGTACAGAGCTGATACGGGGCAGGTACAGAGCTGATACGGGGCAGGTACAGAGCTGATACGGGGCAGGTACAGAGCTGATACGGGGCAGGTACAGAGCTGATACGGGGCAGATACAGAGCTGATACGGGGCAGATACAGAGCTGATACGGGGCAGATACAGAGCTGATACGGGGCAGATACAGAGCTGATACGGGGCAGATACAGAGCTGATATGGGGCAGATACAGAGCTGATACGGGGCAGATACGTGGCGGCCCCTCGATGACCTTCTTAGCAAAACCATACTCACTACAAATTAAGGAACGGAGTAACCGCAACTTTCACAAACAAAAAGAAAAGCCAAAGAGATCCTTCAGAACCATCAGATGCTTCAGAGCCATTAGAACCTCTCCGAACCAGAAAGGTACCGACCTTTGACCTGAGGCTGTTGCGATTGGTGAGGGGCCGTTGGGTGGGCGTGGCTCATCGCAGGTGCTCATTTCCATCACAACTTTGTCCAGGGACTGAAAGAAGATTTGCTCCATTACACACCTGATCAAATCTCTCGAACTAAGAAATGTGTGAAGTGTGAGAACTTACCAGGGTTATGGGATGTGTTTTCAGCTTGGTCCATGGAATCTGGTTCAACAACACACACACACACACACACACACACACACACACACATACACACATACATGTAATATACACTGTGGCCTTTCCTTTCATGTAAAATCCAAACACCCACTCCACATCTGGAGTCTAACACCAGCAGTAGTCTAGACACGGCTCTTATTTACGGCTGGTGGGTGGGTGTGTGTGTTCGTGTGTGTGTTTGTGGACAAACAAGTTAAACACCTTTACTTAACTATACAGACCAAACCCTACAAGTGCATGCGTCATAATCTGTATATGTGTGTGCGTTATAATGCTTATACACTTGCTTAATAAGAGATAATACGGCACTATTATACAGGTCTGATTTGGGGCACACATATGGCTGATACTATGCAGATACAAGGAAAATATGGAAGTGTGTAAAGTGGAGCTACTTCTCACCCGGATCGCTGCCTTGTTGCAGAAGACCTTATTAATGGCCAGCCAGGTGGGCAGATCCAGCATGTTCTGCAGCACCTCTTCATCCAGCTCCAGATTGGTCAGCTGACCCTCCCCCTTCAACGTGCTTAGGTTGATCTTATCTGGGGATAGGTTCTTAGCGAACCTAGATGGAGAGAGAGAGATAGAGATAAAGACAAAAAGACTATAAAGAAGAGCTGACACAGAGATGGAAAGTTCAGACTTTTAGAGTGTAAGAAACTGATTGCCGAGTTTGTTTGATGGTGATTACTGACAAAACAACTGTTCACGCCCAGCGAGTGTGTTAGCTTGTTAGAAGTAAACACAGGCCTGGAGAATAATCTGTACTGCTCTACGGGTTTATCACAACCACGCATACTACCACTGTTCGAAAACCTGCAATGCTTCATTCTGCAAAAAAAGGAGAAGGTAAAGAAAAGGGTGTTTAAAACCTCACACAAGTAGATACCTCCTCCACAAAACACCTCCTCTTTGGACTCTGAAGCATTGCACATAAAATTTATTGAACTCTGATAAGACAGGCGTTGAATATGTTTCAGACATTTTTTTTTTTTTTTTACTCTCGCAGGTACAAACTTGCATAATAAAAGAAAATCAGGATGTGAGATGCATCTTCAACTGCTGCACCAATATTTACTTCTACTACTACTGATAACACTTTTTTTGTGTTATGATTTCAGTCTCACATTTATAATCTGTCTTCAAATAAATCCAGTACAGTCCTTCAGCATGAGCTAGAGGCCAACAGATTTATAGTTTTTGCCGATTTATCGTCAAAAATCCATACCGATAGTTTTTCCGGGTTGCATCTAATATTATACAGTACGAGTGCAGCCTGTGGAAGCGAATCACGAACACCAAGTGCTGTTCGTTTTGACACGTGAGACTGTGTGCTATACCTTATTCATGTATAGTGCAGTAACTAAAGTTTAAAAGTAACAATTTAAAAGAATTAAACAATACTTCTAAAGCATTCACTAAACTTCGAATCATGTTAAAAATGATGAAGAATTTCACATAAATCCAAACAGTCATGCTTAAAATGACCATCTACAGAAAGTCCAGAGCAATAAAATTAGGTTTATTTTTATTTTTTAATAAAGTTCAGTACTATTTTACATGCAGAGTTTTTTTTTTTTTTTTATATCCAGTGTCCTTTTTAACAACCATCGGTTAATTAAATAGTTATCAGCATATAGGATCCAACCTAGCTATCAGTATCTGTAAAATCAGTCTGAGCATTTATAGACACTCCACACACTAAATCCTGCCTTCAGCAGAAAACCCAGGGTGACCAACTAAATCCTGCTTCAGAGGGTGAAGGGTCAGAAGGTATACTCAGTCTTCAGCACAACATGATGCTTTTATACACCTACAGAATTCTCACTGAGACCTCCAGCCTATTGATGAGAACATGGAAGTTGAATTCTACTTAGAATAAACATAATTTGAGCGCTCAGAGAAAAATAAGACAGTTCTCTTGTCCATGTCCACTCACGTCCACTCATTCCCACTCACGTACAATAAATTCCCAAAACTACAGTACTCCTGCATTATTTTATCAACTGTTCAACTCACACTCCTAATAGATCATTATTTTCCAAAAAAAAAATATTTATATCATACAAACATGTACACTGTATGGCCAAAGGTATTGGGACACCTGACTATGTGGAATTGGATGTTCTCTAAACATGGAATTGGATGTTCAAAAAGCAAACTTTGTCCACAAACTTTTGGTTATACAGTGTATATGATCTCACTATATTACAGATCTCATATCCCACACAGTGCAGCTCTTCATTATAGCAACTCCAAGTTGGCCAGCTTTACTAGTTTACCAGTTATACCAGTTTTACTGTTTGGTAACAAACAGCATACAAGCAGAAGCACCTGAGGAAATTCTGCAGTTGACGGTTGAAGATTTCTATCCGAAACTCAACCTGCGAGAACAAACTGGACCACAGACTTTTGTGGCTTTAATCCAAATGATCCTTCATACCTCTACATAAATACACAAACAAAAACACAAATCAGTGTGTCCTGGTTTCAGGCTGGGTTCTGAAACAAAGAAGGAATCATGTTTAAGATACTACAGGAAGATGATGTCAGAACTGTCGATCTGTTCAAGGCAGCCGCCTCAAACAATGTAGAAAAAAGAAAAGTTAGTTTTTTGAGTTGCTAAACATAAATGTTTGTTTAATTGCAAGTGACAGTCACATGATTTCTATAAAGCTGGGACTGATTCAATACTCAGTATCAGTATCGGGATGATGTAGATCAGATTTCAGAGACAAAACACAGAATGTCAGGTGCCATAACATCATTTGGACTGGAAGAGTTTTACTGTAAATTTCTCTAATTTGACGTAAAACTCTTTCAATACAGTAGGAGATTAGTGTGGGATGAGTGTGGGATGAGTGTGGGATGAAAGAAAAATGAGTGGGAGATGTGTAACTGGTGGTGAGAAGAGCAAGAGACGAGTAAAGTATGAATAAGGAACAAGTATGGGAAGAATAAAGGATGAATAAGGGGTGAATTACTCATGCAGGGGATGAGTATGGGAGGAATAGGGGGTGTAGGGGATGAGTATGGAAGGAATAAGGGAGAAATAAGGGGTTAATTACTCATGTAGGGGACGAGTATGGGAGGAATAAGGGATGAATAAGGGATGAATAAGAGAGGAATAAGGAGTGTAAAGGATGAGTATGGGATGAACATGGGAAGAGAACGGAATATGTAAGTGATGTAAGGTACAAGGGACGAGTAAGAGACACGTATGGGACAAATAAGTGATGTGTAGGGGATGAGTAAGGGATGGGTAAAGGACGAGTTAGGGGGTGAGTAAGGGATGAGTAAGGGATGAGTAAAGGATGAGTGAGGGGTAAGTTTGGGGTAAGTTATGGATGAGTGAGGGGTAAGTGAAAGGTGATTAAGGGATGAGAAAAGGATGAGTGAGGGGTAAGTAAGGGATGAGTAAAGGATCAGTAAAGGATGAGTGAGAGGTAAGTTAAGGGTGTGTAAGGGATGAGTGAGGGGTGAGTAAGGGATGAGTAATAAATGAGTAATGGATGAGTAAAGGATGAGTGAGAGGTAAGTGAGGGGTGAGTAAGGGATGAGTAAAGGATGAGTGAGGGGTGAGTAAGGGATGAGAAAAGGATGAGTGAGGGGTAAGTAAAGGGGTGAGTAAGGGATGAGAAAAGGATGAGTGAGGGGTAAGTGAGGGGTGAGTGGTAAGTGAGGGGTGAGTAAGGGATGAGTGAGGGGTGTGTAAGGGGTGAGTAAGGGATGAGTGAGGGGTGTGTAAGGGATAAGTAAAGTATGAGTGAGGGCTAAGTGAGGGGTGAGTAAGGGATGAGTAAAGGATGAGTGAGAGGTGAGTGAGGGGTGAGTAAGGGATGAGTAAAGGATGAGTGAGGGGTAAGTGAGGGGTGAGTAAGGGATGAGTGAGGGGTAAGTGAGGGGTGAGTAAGGGATGAGTAAAGGATGAGTGAGAGGTGAGTGAGGGGTGAGTAAGGGATGAGTAAAGGATGAGTGAGGGGTAAGTGAGGGGTGAGTAAGGGATGAGTGAGGGGTAAGTGAGGGGTGAGTAAGGAATGACTAAAGGATGAGTGAGTAATGGATGAGTAAAGGATGAGTGAGAGGTAAGTGAGGGGTGAGTAAGGGATGAGTAAGGGATGAGTGAGAGGTAAGTGAGGGGTGAGTAAGGGATGAGTGAGAGGTAAGTGAGGGGTGTGTAAGGGATGAGTAAAGGATGAGTGAGGGGTAAGTGAGGGGTAAGTAAGGGGTAAGTAAAGGATGAGTGAGGGAAGAATAAGAAATGAGTAAGGAATAAGTAAGGGAAGAGTAACCCAGTGAAAGGGATGGGTCAAGAATAAGTAAGGGGTAAGTGAGGAAAGAATGAGGAATGAGTAAGGGGTGGAATTAGTAAAGGATGAGTATGGGATTAGTAAAGGTTGAGTTAGGGATGAGTAAAGAATGAGTATGGGATTAGAAAAGGTTGAGTTAGGGATGAGTAAAGGATTAGTAAAGGTTGAGTTAGGGATGAGTAAAGGATTAGTAAAGGTTGAGTTAGGGATGAGTAAAGGATTAGTAAAGGTTGAGTTAGGGATGAGTAAAGGTGAGTATGGGATTAGTAAAGGTTGAGTTAGGGATTAAATAGAAATGTTATTTTATAACTAATTGGAAAGGAATATTAGATGTGGTTTTAAAGTAATCTGTACTGCCGGGATCTGTACTGCAGGAATATGTGCAGCAGGGATCTGTTCTGCAGGGATCTGTGAAGCAGAGATCTGTGAAGCAGAGATCTGTACTGCAGGGATCTGTGCTGCAGGGATCTGTGCAGCAGGGATCTGTGCAGCAGGGATCTGTGCAGCAGGGATCTCTGCACTACTCACCTTCAGCCTTTCTCTTCTGTGTTTCACAACAGACACAGTAGAAGCCTCCAGAATAAATTATTGAACACGTGTTGTTCAGAGCCGGCCTGTGCAAATGTAACAAAGGCCGGGCCAGGACTCACTCACTCACACACTCACACACTCACACACTCACACACTCACACACACACACACTCACACACTCACACACTCACACACTCACACACTCACACACTCACACACACACACACACACACACACACACACACACACACACACACACACACACACACACACACACACACACACAAAATTCCGAGTGTTTAAGTGTGTGTGATGAAGCAGGTTCACGGGTGTCCTTGAGATGTTTGGTCAGTTAAATATCAATTGTAAAACAGCAATGTTCTCGAGTCCACGCAGCAGGTCAGTAGTCTGGAGCAGCGATCAGCTCAGCAGGAGACCATTCAGGCTTCAAAAGATACGTTTAATTCATATCCAAGTTTCCTCTCTCACTATCTCCATCTCCATCTCCATCCCCCTCTCACTCACTCGCTCACACGCTCACACGCTCACACACGCTCACACTCACTCACTCACACACACACTCACTCACTCACACACTCACACACTCACTCACACACTCACTCACTCACACACTCACTCACACACTCACTCACACACTCACTCACACACTCACTCACACACTCACTCACACACTCACTCACACACTCACTCACACACTCACTCACACACTCACTCACACACTCACACTCACACACTCACACTCACACTCACACACTCACACTCACACACTCACACTCACACACTCACACTCACACACTCACACTCACACACTCACACTCACACTCACACACTCACACACTCACACTCACACTCACACACTCACACTCACACACACACTCACTCACACACAGGCATGCATTTTTCATTAACTCTGCTGGTGGAAGGTGGAAGATCAGGCAACCAAAACAATCAAAGAGCCAATTTACATCTCCTTGTGACATGTGACGTGTAAAGCCTATTTACGTGATATGTGACGTTAATGTTTCTCCTACCGGTCATAATAAAATCTGATCGATTTTCATTAGTAGATATTGGATACTATATATATATATATATATATATATATATATATATATATATATATATATATATATATATATATATATATATATATATATATATATATATATTAAAACACACAAACACACAGATCAGCACTGTGAGGGGTGGAAGTGTATCAGATAGCTAGTAAATAGTCAGTACTTGAAGTTGATGTGCTGAAAGAAGGAAAAATGGGCGAATGTGTGAGGATCTGAGTGATTGACGGCAAGCCAAACTGTCCACCCCCCTCCCCCCATTATAATCACCCCCAGCACAATCACTCCCCTTATTAACACACCAGCAAAATCACCCCCTTATACTCACCCCTGTACAATCACCCCTTTGTACACTCACCTAATCTATGACCAGCCCCTTCTGTTATAATAACCTCCTCTACAATCACCCCACTCCCTTATAATCACCGTGTAACTGCTGGGGCCTCGAGTAAAGTCTGGGTAGGGACTCGAGCTGCCTTGAAGCATGCTGAGTTACGGGTCAAAAAACTTAATGCTTATCAGAAAAAATGAGGCCTTGCTTACACTACGAACAGCAGATCCCTACAGATCCCAGTAGATCTCAGCAGATCCCAGTAGATCTACACACACACACACTTTCAGAATCCACCCAGATCCACAAGGTCACATTCATGAAGTCATTAAACATCTGAGAAGCAAAGGTAAGTCGACTGGGTATATAATTAATACTGTAGGTCACACTAATGCAAACACACACATTCCTTTTCGCATCACCCAGCGGTTTGAACGGCACCATCTGTGATTGGATTTTATTCGGTTTGAATAGTGTGTAATGTTGTGTTCCTTGATGTTCTTGGTATTTGATTTGTTTTAAACCCCCTGTGGTGTGTAACAGGTAGCACCGGTTTGTTCGACACACAATATTTCAGCCCGAATTCTCCCTCATCAGCGCTGAGAACTCTACAGGGGGTTTACAGTGTGGCCTGCTAGAGCTGTGCTTCGATAAAGCGTCTAACGTTCTCTCACACACACACACACACACACACACACACACACACACTTTTAGTAAAGGAGAAAGAGATTACAATGTCCTTCGGCTCACCCATGCTGCTATTAGACTTTACAGTCAGAGCTGCTCCCAGAGAACCAGTCACCAAAATATACACTGTTATTAGTGTTTAACTGTGCAATAACAACAACAACAACAACATGTGCAATAACAATCATTTAAAACCATGTAATATTACCTGTGTGCAATATGTCTGATAGCGTAACTACTTACTCGTGGTCTCTTTTTTCTTCTTTTGTATTTATACACCGTGTTGTGTATTTTATAAGTATGTTTCTACTTTTTTTTGTACATATTTGCAGATTTCTTTCTTTTTTCCCCACTGTGGGACAAAAAAAAGTATGTCTCATCTTATAAAAAAGAATAACGCCCTTATACTGAGCAATTACAAGTGAGAAGTTGAGGGTTAAGGGCCTTGCTTAAGCTGCCACTCTTGGGGCCCTTGAGCAAGGCCCTTAAGGTCTTAAGGCTCTCTATCAGGTAATGTTTCCAATCAACAAAAACACACCAGTAAACACTGAATGGATGTAAGAACTCCGAATTAGACATTTTTGTCTCCAACAGAAGAACTTGGAGAAGATGGAGAACAGGACAGAATATATGATCAGACTACCCCTCCCCCCTCTTTAGAGAGCAGACAGTTGTCTAGTGTGATATCTATCATCTAACGGCCTGCCCATTCACTGCACCCAAATCCTATTGAACTGCTCTGGGATAAACCTCCAACCAGTGAAGAACTTCTTTGAGGCCAAGGCAAAGTGTTTTAAATAAACGCTCGGATAAACAAACTGTCCGGATGCCAAAAGTGTGTGAATGTGGATTTTGGATGAGTGGTGATTTTATTAAAAAAATCTTGACATTTGTTTGATCAGCCTTTAGACTGTCGCATAGAAACAAAAAGAACATGCACGTGTCTCTCAAAAACCCATAAACACTCCACACGTTTCACAGGAGTCCAGTGAGCAGGTTCGTTCGATTCATGACTAGCGTGTTCGAGACAAGCTCTGTTTACGAAAAAAGTACTTTATTTATCTACTTGTACACACCATCATCTTCAAAACAGTCCCTTTGCACAGCAATACAGCACTGCTGCCACTTCTGGAATGTGTTCTATAAGTCAAGCACCTTCTGATCTTCGCACCGTATCTCCGCAATGGTGTCAAACATTTTGAGCTGGATCTTCATCTTCAGGATCTGGCGAGGATGATGACAGTGTGTGCACGGGGTCAGAATAGCACCTGCTCTGGACGTTCATAGGACAACGTCTTTTGGGACACTGACACTGAGCTGGTGCTCCCTGTGACTGTGCGTGCAGCCACGTGCTGCCATCTGTTGCACGAAACTAGTATTGACACTTTTTAAAACCACCCCGTATACACACAGGTATCTGATACACCTGCTGGGCTAGACTCCAAATGAGCTCCCTGGTGGACATGAAGTGCACTAGGTAGGGTGTACAAGGCTTCATTACAGATAATGCTGTGGAAGTGCACTTGACTGGGATTAAAACACGGCCATGACAATCCGGCTAGGGTGTGGAGTGAGCTAGATGGACTGATGAGGGTTAGTCGTGGTGACACACACACACACACACTGAGGATGATGATAAAGGTGAACACTGACCTGGAAAGATGTTTGAGGATCTGCTTCTTGATCAGTCCGGCCATGACTGTGACCTGATGAATGATTTATCCACACAACGAGATCCAAGACACGATGACTCGTTTCATCCCGACTTCCTCACACACACACACACACACACACACACACACACACACACACACACACACACACACACACACACACACACACACACACACACACACACACACACACACACACACACACACACACACACGGATGAAACCAGTGCACCTCCGATGAAACCACTCTGATCACCACTCAGCCTTGTTCTCCTGCGAGCGCCATACTAATGCACCATCGCCCAGGAAACCAGGCCTATGGGCGGAGTCAGCTCGTCATGTGAGACGTTGACGTCACCCGGAAGAGCTCTTTCTTATACCTCCAATAACCTGAGTCAGGTTTTTTTACGATTCCCCCGCCCACTACCCCACGATAATAATGGTTTGCGCCAACATTAACATTCATCCAGTCTTAATTTGAATCGTTCCATTTTGAATAAAAAAAAAAACAGGGGTGGTAGTGGTGAATAAATAATTGTCATTCACGCCACCTAGTGGTGTAAATGTGACGCGAGGACGTTGTTGTACTGGAGTAATCCGAGACACGTCAGTAATTCAGGCCGAGCTTCAGGCTGCGTTTATTTCGTCTCTGCACGACACAGGAAACGCGACGGACGCCATTTTATGTCAAAATCAAAGTCCGAGCTCCACCACAACTCGCGGACCTTTGTGTCCATGCCACAATAAGAGTCACTTGGCTCACGCTCCTCTTTCTCCTGTTTTATATGAAAAAAAAAATGTCTTTCTCCTGTTTTATATGAAAAAGATATGAAAAGAAAAAAAGAAAAAAAAAACTTTATAATATCGCCTTATATATTACCAAGTATATATTGACACGTGTGTGCGCCTGTTATAAAAAGCCCCATGAAGTCTTTTCACTAGATTATGGCTGGATCATGGTGATCACTCAGCTAAAGGAGCATTCGTGAGATCAGTTCGATCGTTCTCGTGAGAGTTTGAGTGAAGGGATATTGTAATGCAACACAGTGTATAGATACACTTTAAACAACTGGGCGCCTCAACAGGAACAGTTCGGGGATAGAAGTTCACGTGGGTGCAATGAGAAGGGGTGCACATACATTTAGCAATTTAGTGTATTAACAAAGGTACTTTAAATGTTGGTACTATGACGGGTAAAGGGAGAGAGGTAGCTGATATGATGGAGAGGAGAAAGGTAGATGCTGTGTGTTCAGGAGACCAAGTGGAAAGGGAGTAAGGCCAGGAACATTGGAGGTGGGTTTAAACTGTTTTATCATGGTGTGGATGGAAAGAGAAATGGTGTAGGGGTGATTCTGAAGGAAGAGTACAGTAAGAGTGTAGTGGAGGTGAAGAGAGTTTCTGATAGGGTGATGATCGTGAAGGTGGAGGTTGAAGGGATGATGATAAATGTCATCAGTGCCTATGCTCCACAAGTTGGCTGTGAGATGGAGGAGAAGGAAAGATTCTGGAGTGAATTAGATGAAGTGGTAGATGGTGTACCTAGGAAAGAACGATTGGTGATTGGGGCAGACTTTAATGGGCATGTAGGTGAAGGGAACAGAGGTGATGAGGAGGTGATGGGTAGGTATGGTTTTAAGGAGAGGAATGTGGAAGGGCAGATGGTGGTAGATTTTGCTAAAAGGATGGAAATGGCAGTGGTGAACACGTATTTTAAGAAGAAGGAGGATCATAGGGTGACGTATAAGAGTGGAGGAAGGTGTACACAGGTGGATTATGTTCTGTGTAGGAGATGCAACCTGAAGGAGATTGGAGACTGTAAGGTGTTGGCGGGGGACAGTGTAGCTAGACAGCATCGGATGGTGATCTGTAGGATGGTTTTGGAGGCGAAGAAGAAGAGAAGGAAAGTAAGGATTGAAAGAAGAATAAGATGGTGGAAACTGAAGGAGGAAGAGTGTAGTGTGAGGTTCAGGGAAGAGGTCAGACAGAGGCTTGGTGGTGGTGAAAAGGTGCCGGATGATTGGGCAACTACTGCAGGAGTGATGAGGGAGGCAGCTAGAAAAGTACTTGGTGTGACATCTGGAAATAGAAAGCAAGACAAGGAGACATGGTGGTGGAATGAGGAAGTGCAGGAGAGCATTAGGGGAAAGAGGTTGGCAAAACAGAAGTGGGATAGACAGAGTGATGATAAAAGTAGGCAGGAGTACAAGGAGATGCGGCAGCAGGTAAAAAGGGATGTGGCGAAAGCCAAGGAAAGGGCATATGAGGAGCTTTATAAGAGGAAGGAGAAAAGTATTTATACCGATTGGCCAGGCAGAGGGACCGAGCTGGGAAGGATGTACTGCAAGTTAGAGCAGTAAAGGATGGAGAGGGAAATGTGTTGACTAATGAGGAGAGTGTGTTGAGAAGATGGAGGGAGTATTTTGAGCAGCTGATGAATGAGGAAAATCAGAGAGAGAGAAGGTTGGAGGATGTGGAGTTGGAGTTGGTGAAGCAGGATGTAGATAGGATTAGTAAGGAGGAAGTGAGAGCAGCGATTAGGAGGATGAAGAATGGAAAGTCGGTTGGACCAGATGACATACCGGTAGAAGCGTGGAGATGTTTAGGAGAGATGGCAGTGGAGTTTTTAACCAGATTGTTTAACAGGATTCTGGAAGGGGAGAGGATGCCTGAGGAATGGAGAAGGAGTGTGCTGGTACCAATCTTTAAACATAAGGGAGATGTGCAGACCTGCAGTAACTACAGGGGAATTAAGTTGATCAGTCACACCATGAAGTTATGGGAAAGAGTAGTGGAAGCCAGGCTGAGAGAAGAGGTGACCATCTGTGAGCAACAGTATGGTTTCATGCCGAGGAAGAGCACCACAGATGCCTTATTTGCTTTGAGGATGTTGATGGAGAAGTATAGAGAAGGACAGAAGGAGCTGCATTGTGTATTTGTGGATTTAGAGAAAGCGTACGACAGGGTGCCGAGAGAGGAGTTGTGGTATTGTATGAGGAAGTCAGGTGTGTCAGAGAAGTATGTGAGGGTGGTGCAGGACATGTATGAGGACAGTGTGACGGCAGTGAAGTGTGCAGTAGGTACGACAGACTGGTTCAGGGTGAAGGTTGGACTGCATCAAGGATCGGCCCTGAGCCCTTTCCTGTTTGCAGTGGTGATGGACAGGTTGACGGACGAGGTCAGACAGGAGTCTCCCTGGACTATGATGTTTGCAGATGATATTGTGATTTGTGGTGAGAGTAGAGAGCAGGTTGAGAAGAGCCTGGAGAGGTGGAGATATGCGCTTGAGAGAAGGGGAATGAAAGTCAGTAGGAGTAAGACAGAGTACATGTGTGTGAATGAGAGGGAGGGCAGTGGAGTGATGCGGTTGCAGGGAGAAGAGGTGGAGAAGGTGGAGGAGTTCAGGTACCTGGGGTCAACAGTGCAAAGTAATGGAGAGTGTGTTAGAGAAGTAAAGAAAAGAGTGCAGGTAGGGTGGAGTGTTGGAGAAGAGTGACAGGAGTGATTTGTGATAGTAGGGTATCTGCAAGAATGAAAGGGAAAGTTTATAGGACTGTGGTGAGACCTGCGATGTTGTATGGATTAGAGACAGTGGCATTGAGTAAAAGACAGGAGGTGGAGCTGGAGGTAGCAGAGCTGAAGATGTTAAGGTTTTCGTTGGGAGTGACGAGGATGGACAAGATTAGAAATTAGTTTATTAGAGGGACAGCACATGTAGGATGTTTTGGTGACAAGGTGAGGGAGGCGAGATTGAGATGGTTTGGACATGTGCAGAGAAGGGACATGAATTATATTGGTAGAAAAATGCTGAAGATGGAGCCACCAGGTAGGAGGAAAAGAGGAAGGCCAAGGAGGAGGTTCATGGATGTGGTGAGGGAAGACATGCAGGTAATTGGTGTGAAAGAGGCAGATGTAGAGGACAGGGTGGTATGGAGACGAATGATCCGCTGTGGCGACCCCTAATGGGAGCAGCCGAAAGAAGAAGAAGAAGAAGAAGTGTATTAACAAAGGGTTAAGAAATGAGGAATTTGGGATGAATGGGTTGATATGGCGAAAACAGTCAGTTCTACTGTTTACATTGCACTGCTAAGATCAACACCAGATCATGGAGCAACTGTACTGTAAATATCAGCCTGACTGGGGAAAGACGAGGGCAATGGCTAGTCATGAAAAGCTCTGGTTAAAAATGCATACAACCACACACAACTTTTAGGAAGTTGTGTGTTAAAAAGTTAAGGCTCTGGGTTACTGATCTAAAGGTCAGGGGCTTGAGCCCCAGTAGGAACCAGCTGCCAAGGTTGGACTTTGTGCAAAAACCCTTCATTGTCTCTGCTGTAGGGGCGAGAACCCCAGTTTCTTAACAAGCTTCGATATGGGAAGAAGGAATTTGTGCTGTAATGCATATATTACATATGTTTAAGGCATTGAACTTTGGATTCAAAAGTAATGAGTTTAAATTCCACCCACACCAAGCTGCCACTCCTGTCCCCCTGAGAAAGGCCCTTAACCCCATAGCAGCTCATTGTACGAATGATATAAATGTAAGTCACTCTGGATACGTGCGTCTGGTGTAAATGTAAAGTCAAAACTGAAACTTAGCGTCGCGATATCAGGGCTTGAACCCCCAGCTTTGTGATCGGTAACCCAGACTCTTAACAACAGAGCTACCACTTCCCATGAGCACAGGTAAACAGGGAAAAAATCTAGAGAAAAGTCCCTTTTTTTTTTTTACTGTTTTTTTTACTTTTACCCCAGTTTTATCTGCAAACCAGTAAATAAAAATGAGGAACCAGAAATACAAAAAGATCTGATTGGAATTATAATGAATGAGGATGTGCTCACTTATGTCTGGTTCCTCTCAAAGTTTCTTCCTCATGAAGTCTGAAAAAAAAGTTTTTTTTTCAGCCAAATTCACCACTTGCTCTAAACTCTAAACTTGAAGAATAAACGCACAGGTCTATTGTTAAAATAAAGCTGAAATCATTTGAATTATCATTTAGGTGCATGTTTTGGGGGTCCAAGCACTTGGAACCCTGTTATTTTCATTTGGGTTTTTCTAACTGATGCAGAGTAAATTGTCAAATCCATGAAACAAACAATAGATAGTCCTCTTTTCTGGCATTCAGGTAATAAGATGGGCTTGTTGTTCAGGGTTTGAGTTTTTAGCTTATAACTCCTGAAATCCTAAATCCAAAAACCATTTTTGTCCAGTTCCTGTAGCAAAAAAAAAAAACACTTGTAGAACCATTTAGTTCTGCAAACATGTAATCCTTTGTGAAATAGTCCTAAGTCTTTTGCTACAAACTTGTATGATCAACTCGTTAAATGGTTTAGTAGAAAACGTCTTCTGGATGAGGTTCGGAGGGTGTATGCTGAGGAGGATTGTTTCAGTTCAAATCCGTTTTTCTCAATTTGAACAAATCTGAAATTTGCTACAATGGATTTTTAATGACTGTGGTAGTTAATGGCCACCATCAGCCAATCAGATTTCAGCAGGTATTTAACACCCATAGTGTTTAACTTCTGTCCTAAAACTCAATCAATCCTTTAGGGTTTAATGGTCGCTGAAGGCACTGTAAAAGGTGCTTCATATGTGCTACATGTTTCACAGCAGAGTGAATTTTTTTTTTCACATATCCCAGTAATGTTAGTGAGCTGGGATCAAGAGATTATACAGCCCCCTGGAACACAAAGGGTAAAGGGCCTTGCTCAAGGGCCCCAAGAGTGGCAGCTTGACAATATCGGAGCTTGAACCCCCCGACGTGCCGATCAGTAACCCAGAGCCTTAACCACTGAGCAACCACTTCCCTGCGGTTCTTATAATGTTTATTTTTTTTTACTAATTTCTCTTTAGTTCTTTGCTCACTTGGTAAATATCGCTGAAGGACATGAGTACGTATACCCACAGGTTCTAAAAGCGATGCATCCTGGGAAAAAAAAAGTTCTCTTCAGCTAAAATCACTACCTGAGGATGGTTCCACATGACCAGATCACAGTTACTGTAGAGAGTTAAATCTCATAAGGCATAAACATGGATCTGGACTAGATTAAGCATAATCAGTTTGTTTTAATTACTACACTTGTCATGAACGTTTTTGCATTCAGTGAACTCCAATGAATGGGCATTCAATGTTGATGATGGGTTGCCTTCCGAATAACCGAAAGATCCATTAAGTTCCTGTGCAACTCAAGAACTTTGAACATGGAGTTGAACTGTAATTAATATCAACAGTCTGCTAAAATGATTCAGGACCACAGGTTGCATGAACAGCACCCAACAATGATGGAACTGGAATGAATAGACATTCGGTGTTAAGGATGAAGTTGGGTTTATTTAGAAATCTGGTTCCTCTCAAGGTTTCTTCCTCATGAAGCCCCACGGGGGTTTATATTTGCCACAGTTGCCACTGACTTACTCTCTAAGGATAAAATTGCAATTATAAGGAGCAAACTTATAGACACTAAACGTTTACACTCTTATATAACTATCTGTGTGAAGCTGCTTTAGGACAATGTCTACTGTTAAAATTGGTTTATAGTAATGGCAGAAACGTTTAGTTGCACAGTTCTCAGGTTTTGCACAATGCACCATTTCCTACTCCTCCTCAACATCATGTTCTGTTCAGATTGAACTCTTAGTCCCACAATTTTAATTCAATTCTATTCAATTTTATTTGTATAGCAGCTTCACACAGATAAAGCGGTAATAAGGTTATATAAAAGAACGCGTTTATTCAATTTAAGGTTGTTCCTTATAATAATTTCCCCCAAATAGTCTCAGACCATCTTTACCAAACACCCCCCCCCTTCGACCACCACCTCCCCCCCCCCCTTCCCCAGTGGGACCAGGAAACACTTTATATTGTGCTCTCGCTGTGTTTACAGAGACAAAGAAGCCAAGCCACAGCCGTACGTTCATGTCTTCATGTCTATTTTTTTACTGATTGATTTATGCAACATAATAAATCCGAAGGATCCCAGAGGCTTGAATGTGATGTTGTAAATCCCTCTTTCAAATCACACACACACACACACACACACACACACACACACACACACCGCCGACCGGAGGGGCATGCAGAAAGGCACATTAAAGCTCGGAGGGGTCCGATCCGGGAGTTTGGGGGGGTGCAGTGAAGGGTGCAGCGTATACAAAAATAACCTTTGGAATACAATTTACAAATGGAAAGAAAAAGAAAAAAACCCCCGTGATTTCTCGGGAAGCCAATAACACAGCCTAAACAATAAACACAGAGAACAAAACAAAATGGGCAGATAAGGAATTGAACTGAAATAATTTACAGGTACTAGCTGCTGGGGGGTGGGGGCGTCATGCACAGACTTCTTACATTTTCTGTTAATAAGAATATTAAGCTAAATAACACATTTTGTACACCTAAAAATGATGCATATAGGAGTTAGCAGAAAAAAGGCAATTATAACCAAACAAGACAGTAGTTCTCGCTTCCTAAGTGTGTGTGTGTATATATATTTATATATATATATATATATATATATATATAGATATCTTATTAAATTGTCCCAGAAGTCGTAGAAAATGAGACGCCGAAATTCAGCAGCGCAGACTCCGCCCGAGCCGGCGAGAAATAAAAGAGGATCGGCGTTGCAGCGAGCCCGTGGCAGTCGGCACATGTCCAGTCCAGCACACCACACCAGGAGAGTGTGAAGATCTGATTGTTCAGCCTGATTGTTTTGTCGGAAAAAGAAAGCGCGGTGCTCAGAGGTTTATAGGCTTTGATCCTCGTCCTTTTCCGGAGGAAAGGAGGAACAGTGATGATTACATCCGTGTGTATGCGACAGTGCGTTTTGGGTCGTCTACAGGAGGTCCTGGATCATGTCCAGTCGGACGGAGGGTTTCTCGGGCCTTTGGGTTGCGTGCAGCGGCTGCCAAATCCTGAGTAAAAGAAGAGCACAGAAAGGGGAAGCGTGGTGAGATATTTAGGAGCGAACAGCAGAGGCTTTTTCAGAATAAAAGAAAAAAGAAATAGCCCTTTTATCCACAGCCAACTGTACATGTGGTAGAACACGCAGTGGCTTTCAGCCCATGTTCCTCCGACAGTTTTGAAAGATACATAATCAGAAAGCTGCTGTCTAGTTGTCATTATGGTGTCTTTGCGACTGATCTTGCCAATTCTGCACACGACCCGAATGGAGAGAACCATTACACTCGCAAATCAACAACAACCCAAGATACACAATATTATCAAAAATATTGGGACACCAAAAAACTTCAGCCATATGTGCTTCTTCCTCTGATAATTTTACAGGACGTCTTTGGATGCGGTAGCATTGAATTTCTCCTTCACTTGAACTAGGAGAGCCAAACCTGGGTCTCCCCCATGACAATACACAAAGCCAGCTCTATAAATATCTGCTTTACATGGGTTGAAAGATGCAGAAGATCTCTTGCTATAAAGCTTCAACCCTACTGAACAGGAGGAATGTGAACACTGACTGCACCCACAGGCCTCCTCACCTCACCTCCATCAGTACCTGACTTTACTAACACACTTGTTAGTATGCTAAATCTAGTGGAACATCTTCCCTGAAGAGTGAAAGGTGATAACAGCAAATGGAGACTAAATGTGGAATGGAATGTTTAAACGGAAGCACTTTTGCTACACTAAACTGATGCTCAGGTGTCCATAAACTTTTGACCGTATACTGTATAATCAGATAAATATTACATATTACTGTGTATAAAAAATTACAAATTGTCGCAACCCAGATTCCACTCCAAGAAATATCTCAGAATGAGCTTATCCCCCAAACAGCTTAAATGTCATAGAGGTAGTGATGTAATATGTCTAGAAAAATAGAAAAACAAACTTTAATCAATATTATTATGGGAGCAGCAGAGGGACAACAAGGACGATCTGTGGACCAAAAGTCTACGTGACCGTGATTACAATTTTAAAAAATACTTTTTTAGGTGAGGACGCCAGTATCAATACCAAGCGAAGGCCTACGTGACCGTGATTACCATTTACAGACATCCGGCTTGACCAGGGGTCTGCAACCTTTGCTGCCATTTTTGGTCCCTCTCACACCAAATAACATTTGTCTGGAGCCAAAAATAATAAATACATTTACCTTCAAATGAACACAATATTGGAAAGAAGAGTAAAAAAATGTCAGAGCAGGAATCGTCCTGTGTTTTTTATGACTCCGCTGACCACCGAAGTGTTTCATGTATTTTGTTGACGCTATGCCGTAATAAACTACATCTTTATTAAGATCTTCATTGCCCTTGTTTTCTCCAGTTAAACTCGATATCACTACCTGACTTTACTAACAACCTTGCGGTTAAACAAGCTCAAATCTTGGCGAGCACACTCCAAAATCTAGTAGAACATCTCAGAAGAGTAGAATTTATTATAACTGCAAATGGGGACTCAACATTAAGCAAGATGTTTAAAAACTACATAGTCGGGGTTCACAAACCTGCCATATAGTGTATATGAATAGAATAAAATTTAGTGGAACATCTTCCAAGAATTCAACCACAGCACACTGTGAAGACAATGAAGCATAGTGGCGCAAGTATCATGATACGAGGACGCTTCTCATACTACAGTGTTGCGCCTATTAAACGCATTCCAGGGATTATGGATCAGTTTGAGTACATTAAAATACTTCATGTCGTCATATGCCGAGGAGGAAATGCCCTTGAAATGGGTCTTTCATCAAGACTGATCTTGCTGATTCTGCACACGACCCAAATCAAATGGAGGGAACCATCACACTCACAAATCAACAACAACCCAAGATACACAATATTACCAAACACACCAGCAAAGCAGCCTCTTGGTTCCAGACCAACAAGATTAACGTTATGGAGTGGCCAACCCAATCCCCGGACTGTAATCCAATTGAAAACTTGTGGGGTGACATAAAAAAATACTGCTTCTGAAGCAAAACCACGAAATGCAGAGGAATTGTGGTGTGTAGTGCAGTCATCCTGGGAATCGATACCCTGAAAGCCAGTGGTGGAGAATGCAGTATATCATCATCATGATGATGCCGCATATCAGAAGCACTCACCCATCTGCGTCTCAGACTCCGTTCTCGTAGTAGCTTTGTTTATGGTTCCTGTGTCGGTGTGCTTTCCGTTCTCCTGTCCTCGATCTGATGAAGCGAGATACAAAAGATATATAAATTTAATGATGATCAACATTAGCAGTGTAGAACGTATATATGACCAAGACTTGGGGCTGGGCGATAAATCGATTTTATCGATTAACTCGAATGTGTAGTTCACATCGATCTGTTTGAATAAAAATCTGTTTTCTCTTTAATGTCCGCCGACGCTCCCCTCTGGGCTTCCATAGTTTTGAACAAACTCAGCCCTCCCCCCGTGCATTTGCCATAGAGATGCACAAACAACATGGCAGCAAGCAGAGAAGAACCTCGTTCCCAGGAAAGGCACAGTGTCATCTATAATTTGGAATTGGTTCGGTTTTGCTGCATCAGACGCTGCACACACAACACCCCGCTGCAAAGTGTGTTTGAAGGCTGTTGCAAGCAAAGGTAGCAGTAGCACCAATTTACTGCAGCACCTCAAACAGAGGCATGCTGTCGAGTGGGAGAGATGTAGGGCCCTACGAAATGAACAAGACAGCGGCAGCACAAGACTGCGGTTAAGCAGCCGCATCTTGAAAATACACGGTTAAGCAGCCGCACTTTGTTTAGTGTTGTGCGTCTAATCGCACACGTACGGTATGGGTGGTGGGAGCGGTCAAAATATACGTAAAGACACTTCAGAACGGCGGTTTTTTTTCTAACTTCTTGACAGACAGGTCGACCCCTTCTAACATCATTCGCGCTTTCTTCCCGTGAGGGACTACACTAAGCTCTCTCAGCACATCCAGTTCTCGGCTGTTTCCGCTTAACTGTTCATCGTGCGGGCCGTCATTGGATTCCGCCACCGAAAGCGAGTTCAGTCGTATGGGATCGTGCTGAGCGACGTCGCGGAATAGCGTCTGTGTCGAGGTGAGCTATTCCTATTCCAACCTGCTGGGTATTAGGTTACACGGACGTAGTAGCGTCAAGCTATTACAGGCTTAGCGCGTCAAGGCGAAGCCTTCGGAGGGCTAACTACCCTGCGAACATCGGCAGACTAACGTGTTGTGACGAGTCTAGTATTCTCCGTACTCAGCCATGTCAACGGTCATCCCCCCCACCAAAGGGAATGAGTCGAAGATCAGGGAGGTTGCATCCTGCCCGTGTCCATCATGTGGAGCAACCATCTCGGGCAGGGACCCTCACCCGATGTGCATCACGTGCATGGGCACGCTTAAACGTCGCTCGCGGACCCGCAAGCATGCGCTCACTGAGCGTCGATGCCGGTAAAACTTTTGGAGAGACGGCTGAGAGTAGCGGTGGCTAACCAACAGGACCCATGTCTGTCCGGCGCCGCTGCGAAGTCAACGGCCGTCGAACATCAGCCGCGAGCTACTACGAGCTGGGCGGACCTGATGGAGGCCGAATCGCCGGTCATGCCGCCTCTGTTTGACAACCTCCTCGCGGAGGATGAGAAACGACCGTGCGACAAGGACGCAGATGCAAACTCAGACCTCCTCCACTTGGATATGGAGGACAAGGATGAGGACGACAGTGGTCCCTTTCCGGCCCAACAGTCGAGACCCCAGAGCGCGGGCGATGCAACCTCACAGGCTAAAGGTAACCTGCACGAGGTGTGCAAGCGAGCCGCGGCTAAGCTAGGACTGGCTTGGCCCGCAGCCCAGGACGTGGAGGGAGCTGTGAGAGACCTTTACGACGGGAAAAGGCTGCCGCCTGCTCAACCCGCTGCCAGACAGCTCCTGCCCGCCGTGCCAACTTGCATCCTTCAAGAGCAAGCTGCCCGCAAAAGGGTGCTCCAAGCTGGAGATTCAAGGAATGGAAGAGCTGGGGTTGGCCGGACCCCCAGCTGTGGAGCCGTCGGTGGCTTATTACCTCCATCCGAATCGGCGTTCTATCTCTTCCTCCTCTCAAATTGCGCTGCCTGGAAAAATCGAGAGATTGACGGCGTCCATCCATCAGAGAATGTATAAATATGCAGCGCAGTCAGTGTGCTCGCTAAACGTGGTGACTTTGCTGTCCGCTTACCAGACGGAGATTTTAGAGGAGCTGGGACGACAGCTTGACACGGGAGTACCTAACCCGGTACTTTGGGACGAGATCTGTGTGGTGAACGACCTAATCCTGCGCTCTTCACGAGGCGCAGTTCAAGGCTGCAGCCACGTGATGGGCTTGGCTGTGTCAGGTGAGAGAGAGCGTTGTGGCTTAACCGGTCAGGCTTGGGTGACACACAGAAAGCGGAAGTCATGGATGCTGCCTACAACCCCACTAAAGGTCTTTTCGGTCCAGCTCTAGAAAAGATGAGAGAAACCAGCACTCTCAGGAAACAAGAGGACGAAGCATTCAACCTCTGTTTGCCTGGTAAGCTGTCTCAGAACCAGCCGCCTCAGCCAGCGCGACGGGGTTTTGCCGCAGCCGTGGCTGCGAGAGGGAGACCGATGAGCGCGAAGAGTGCAAGATCGGCTCCCAGGGGACAGCAAGCTGGTCAACGTCCGAGATCGGATGGCTCGGGACCGTGGGGAAAACATTCATTTGCGGCCGTGGCGGCTAGAAACCGTCCGCCCCACCCCGAGGAGAGGAAGAAGAAGCGTGCGACCTGACACGCGAATGTTCTCCTACCCTCCTTTCTCCGCTGGCAAAGAAAAGAAGGGAACCAGGTTATAAGTTCCGTAAGGGCTTCCTCCCTAGTTTTTTCTCGGGTTCAAGGAATAAGGGTAAATGTTCAGTGTCACCAAGCACTCATGACATTTGTTCACTCGCACGTCAGTTCAGACGATTGTGCAATAAAGAATTCATCATCGCATCCAAGCTGCGGGCTGAGGGCGATGTGTTCAGGAATAAAAAACCTCAATAAATGTGGCACTTTCGCATCCAGGCGATCAGCCGAGGGCGATAGTGTGCAAAGATTTCAAAAATTCAGCGTGCATCCCCCTAGTTTTACAGCTGGAGGGCGCGCTCGCTCTGCCAGCGGAGCCCAGCGTGGCGAC